>NC_083807.1:1839982-2017482 GCF_015708825.2 Lethenteron reissneri | reverse complement strand
TTTCTTTTAGCCTCGTACGAAAAGCCACTTAGATAAAGTCATCGATTTGCGATCTGGTTCTTTCCAAAGGCGCTTACATTTCTACAATCGCTTGCGCTTTTCCATTGTTATTATGTTTGAAAGTATATCATATATATTTGAAGCGTTTTAAATGTAATCCAATTTCCCTCCGAGCGCGTGTGGTCTCACTGCATCAAACGGGAATCCAGGAAAAAAATAAAACAAGAACAATAAAAAAAAACATATCATGTGGTGATAAAGTCTCAATGTGGCTCAATGAGCCTCTTTGTATGTCGGTGAGCCTCCCTGTGCCACACTCATTCTGTCTGTACCACACTCACCTTCCCTGTACCACACTCACCTTCCCTGTACCACACTCACCTTCTCTGTGCCACACTCACCTTCCCTGTGCCACACTCACCTTCCCTGTGCCACACTCACCTTCCCTGTGCCACACTCACCTTCCCTGTGCCACACTCACCTTCCCTGTGCCACACTCACCTTCCCTGTGCCACACTCACCTTCCCTGTACCACACTCACCTTCTCTGTGCCACACTCACCTTCCCTGTGCCACACTCACCTTCCCTGTGCCACACTCACCTTCCCTGTGCCACACTCACCTTGCCTGTGCCACACTCACCTTCTCTGTGCCACACTCACCTTCCCTGTGCCACACTCACCTTCCCTGTGCCACACTCACCTTCCCTGTGCCACACTCACCTTCCCTGTGCCACACTCACCTTCCCTGTGCCACACTCACCTTCCCTGTGCCACACTCACCTTCCCTGTGCCACACTCACCTTCCCTGTGCCACACTCACCTTCCTGTGCCACACTCACCTTCCCTGTGCCACACTCACCTTCCCTGTGCCACACTCACCCTTCCCTGTGCCACACTCACCTTCCCTGTGCCACACTCACCTTCCCTGTGCCACACTCACCTTCCCTGTGCCACGACTCACCTTCCCTGTGCCAGACTCACCTTCCCTGTGCCACACTCACCTTCCCTGTGCCACACTCATCTTCCCTGTGCCACACTCACCTTCCCTGTGCCACACTCACCTTCCCTGTGCCACACTCACCTTCCCTGTGCCACACTCACCTTCCCTGTGCCACACTCACCTTCCCTGTGCCACACTCATCTTCCCTGTGCCACACTCACCTTCCCTGTGCCACACTCACCTTCCCTGTGCTACACTGAGCCTCCCTGTACCACACTGAGCCTCCCTGTGCCACCCTCATACACCCTGTGCCACAATTGCCTCCGTTGCTATAATCCTTGCAACTGCCGCTCCAGGCGATCGAACCGGCGGCCAGCTCTGTCCGCATTGCCCATCTCAGCCTCTCTCTCTCTGCCTCTGTGTTCTGGCCATTTGCGCAGCACGGAAACGAGTGACGAATAAACATGAACCCGTGAAGTTTCACTGCGAGGCTGAACGAAGAAATCCTCTCCATACATTAATGTCCTTCACTAAATAAGTTAATATTGCCTCTGAAGGATGAGAGCGGGGGAAGGTGTCGCGGAAAACTTGAGACCTGCGTGCCAGCACGCCCGTCAACCCAGAGCCATAGCCTTGGGGGGGGGTTCGTATTGACTAAGTCACACTTTCATCATCAGAATGATATTTTTTTATTTATTGTTGTTATTTTTTTTCAAATCAGAAGACGCGCTGAATACACGCACGCAGTATAGATGCTGTTTAAATCTTTATTGAGTACGGTCGGTGTCTCCGAGTAATGTTATTTTTTTATTCACGGCTTGCTGAACTTTTCAATTAAAATGAACAGTCAATAAATAACTCGGTGCATTTGGTCTCGGCAAGACACTTATTCTGTTTTAACAGGTATTTTTTTTTACAGACAGCATCGTGCCTCCTCTCCAGTAGATCCAGAAGTCAGAGAAGTGAAGCTACACTGCTCATGGCCTAGGTTCGAATTCGGATTTCAGCCCACCAACCACGGAGGTTAAACCAGAGTTCGTAAGTGCAGTGAGTTAATGGCCTCAAGCCCTGTCACAAATGACTCACGCAGAGACCCATAGACTCACACAGAGACCCACAGGCTCACACAAAGACGCATAGACTCACACAGAGACCCATAGACTCACACAGAGACCCACAGGCTCACACAAAGACGCATAGACTCACACAGAGACCCATAGACTCACACAGAGACCCACAGGCTCACACAAAGACCCATAGACTCACACAGAGACCCATAGACTCACACAGAGACCCATAGACTCACACAGAGACCCATAGACTCACACAGAGATCCATAGACTCACATATAGACCCACAGGCTCACACAAAGACCCATATAGTCACACAGAGACCCATAAACTCACACAGAGACCCATAGACTCACACAGAAACCCATAGACCTCCATAGAGACCCACATACTCATATATAGACCCACAGGCTCACAGAGACCCATAGACTCCAATAGGGACCAATAGACTCCCATAGAGACACATAGATTTTTATTGACACCCATAGACTCACACAGAGACCCATAGACTCACACAGAAACCCATAGACTTCTATAGAGACCCACAGACTCATATATAGACCCACAGGCTCACAGAGACCCATAGACTCAAATAGGGACCAATAGACTCCCATAGAGACACATAGATTTTTATTGACACCCATAGACTCACACAGAAACCCATAGACTCACACAGAAACCCATATACTTCTATAGAGACCCACAGACTCATATATAGACCCACAGGCTCACAGAGACCCATAGACTCCAATAGGGACCAATAGACTCCCATAGAGACACATAGATTTTTATTGACACCCATAGACTCACACAGAGACCCATAGACTCATACAGAAACCACTAAAAGTACATAGAGACCAACATATTCGTAGAGGACCATAAACTCAGATACAAATTCCTAAAACTCACATATAGGTCAGAATTTATTTTCATCCTGGAGGAATCAGATAAGCTATCAAGCTCTTTTTCACAGATATCCGATAGTATATGACCATATATCCACATATACTCACAAAAAGACCTAGAGACTCACATAGAGACCCATAGACTCATATATATTCACGTGAAAACCTATAGACTCATATCGGTCGCCAGATATGTTTTGAGAATTAAATCATTAATTGCTATACACTCCTTTTTATTATAAGGCAACACATGGTAATTTAAGGCCGAGTCGATCTGTGCGGGAGGCCCACTTACCAGTTGAATTTATCGCCACTGACGTTAGCCGTGAGCTGGGTATCCAATTCACGTTCCTGCTTCACAGCGCATTGCGCTAACAACTGTGCCACCGCTCCTCCACATCTCAGAGATAACGTTCTTGTGATGATGATGATCTTTCAACGATGTTGGCGTACTGCCAATCGATCTTAATCACTTAGTGAGCCCCTTTAAAACTATTCCATAACTCCTTTCCCCCCACCCCCTTCCAGCAAATCCAAACTCTTCTGGTGGCCTAATTACAGCGAGACAAGGCGATGGCTCAATGCGGAGTTGATCGATCATCATGAGCAACGAAGTTGCGACGCGTAACTATGATTGATACCAACACTGTTAATGAAAGTTATAAATTCGTAAATGCGATATGTGTCTGCTGCTCAGCATACGCTGCTTCTGCCGCTGATGGTGATGATAGCTAGATTGTGATGATTATTATTATATAATGGTGATGAACTACAAGCGTGATGATGATTATGGTTAATACGTCATGATTACTGTCATTATACGACAGTGACGGCGCAGCACTGCAATTTCCTGCTCACGCAGCTGCTGCCGGAAGAGTCGTTCGAGAGATGGATCTCGAGAGAGGACATCCGAACCTTTGACTTTCCCACCAAGTGTATCGACCCCGGAGCGATGATGGGCTTAATACACACACTGCAGTATTAATCAGAGGGTGGTGGCGAGATGTTAACTACCTCGCCTCGTATACAGGAGGTCGTGGGTTCGATCCCGACCCTAACGCCTGCTGTATATTTGGAGTCTGCGTGTTTTTTCCTGTGGTCGCGTGGATTTTCTCCAGGTCCTCCGGTTTTTATTCAACATTTAGAAGCACGCGTTTAGAGTGTGTCGGCTGCTATACATTTCCACTCGATGAGCCACTTCGTTGAGCTATCATTTGTGGCTAGGTCGCTTCTGAAAAAAATAGCTACATAGCCTCAGTGAGCCTGAACCTAGTAACATGCAAAAAAAGTTGAGTTTAAAAAACATAAGGGTGTAACTCATCCTGGCTCTTTGATCCTATAGCTTTCATCCTATAGCTTTGATCCTATAGCTTTGAGCCTATGGCTCGGCCTTACCTGGTTAGAAAAAAAAGTTAGTTTCAAGATGAATACACTGGCAGCGTTCAGCAGGGGCGCCACCAGGGTTCGAACCGTGCACCTCTCGCAACAAATCGGCGAACGCGGTTCGCAGTGGAGTGACAAACTTGTTCATATTTTGTTATTTTAATATCATTCGATGACACCGATGATCATCGATGGTGGTGGTGGTGGTGGTGTTGGTCTTGAGTGAGTGTGTCAGTCGCCACTAGTAGTCGTGCCGGGTAGCTCAGCTCCGCCGAAGCAACGTACTTCTTTACATTCCATAGACTCAGAGCTGCGTATGGGCACGTAAAGAGGCACATCGCCTCAGCCGAATCACCACGTGGTGGAGGGGACCCACATCTCGTCCTTACCCCTTGCGTGTGTGTGTGTGAGTGACGATTATCTGAACCGGTCCTGGGCCTCCCCTAGGTCGACTTCAGCCTAAAATGAGTCCCTGGTGCGGTGTGTAAACATCGCCACTGGGGAGACAAAGGCGGCCGGGCGTGGTGCTGGCCACCTACCGGCCTTCACAGGTGCTGCTCGCTAACAGCACTGAAGCTTGGGCAAAGAACCCTTCATGACCAACCCGGGCGTGATGGGACCTTCATCCAGGAGCCGATTGACAACGCGATGAAATTAATGAATAATATCGTGTTTTTTTGTTGTTATCTAAATATATTTAAGTTCACACATTTCATTCCACTTTTTTGTTTGTTGTAATCCTAAACCGCCAGCATTTTGCCTTCGCAAACCCTCGACACCGCCGATGAGCCCCAAGAGGGGGCGAAACCCGTCCAGGCTTCTGACGACGCTCAAACACCTCACCCCAACTGGCGTAATGAGCGAGCCGGCTACACATTCCTTAAAAGCTGCAGCTGTCGTGGGAGAAATGAGAGGGCGGGGTATAGGTTGAGTGAGAGGGCCGGGGTGGTGGGTGGTGGGTAGTGGGTGGGGATAGTCGTGGTGGGGGGGGGGGGCAACGGGGGGGGGGTGTGAGGTTGGAGGAGGGGAGGGAGCAATGAATACGTTCTGCGAACACTGCATTTCTTGCGACCCACAGAAAATCTATAACTGCCTACTTTGTATTTCATCACCAGAATTCTGTATATTCCTTCCGCGTCCGGACGTTTCTATTGCAGGGTAACGTCGCAAGCAGCGGCGGCAGAGGCGGTGGCAGCAGCGTTTTCATTAACGAGTTTATTTATGACACTGGGATGGCATCGGTTCAAAAACAGACAGCAGCAGCGGCAGCAGCAGCTCTGTCCACACGCGTCAGTCAATACCACAGACTCGCCGCCGTTTAAGACCTCGTTTGCTAGTTGCTCAAACATTTCTCCACGAACCTGCTGGACTCTGCAATGTTGGTGGTTGTTTTTGTCCTTTGTTGTTGATGTTGTTGCTGTTGTTGTTACTGTGGCTCACGCAGCAAACCACGGATCTGCCGTGTAAACACAGTCGGGAGAACTGGCGCTAACGGGAACCACCACCACCATCCCCCGTGCAACAAATCATACTCAACTTAAACTAAAAGGAAGAAAGAGAGAAAACAATAATGAGACGACGTTTCGCGCAATGACCCTCCACCCACATGCATCTCTCTGCTATGCAGAAGGGCCACGACTTGAAACGTCGCACAGTGTACACATGCGGTGCGTTCCTTTTAGGGCAGCTTTAACAACTTATTCTCGGTCAAGCTGAGCTAACTTTGACCGTATTCAGAATGTAATATGTTCCCGTGTCATTTTGTGGCAACCTCATTTAACATACATACACATCATAGAGTGGTGTTATTACAAGTGGTGGCGTAATGATGGTGACAGAGAGGAGAACGTAGTAATATGGGTAGAGTTAGTGACAGGGGTAGGGGTAGTGATAGGGTAGTGATAGGGATAGTGACAGGGGTAGTGATAGGGGTAGTGATAGGGGTAGGGGTAGTGACAGGGGTAGTGATAGGGGTAGGGGTAGTGATAGGGGTAGTGATAGGGGTAGGGGTAGTGATAGGGGTAGGGGTAGTGATAGGGGTAGTGATA
The DNA here is from genome assembly GCF_015708825.2 of Lethenteron reissneri. NCBI lineage: Eukaryota > Metazoa > Chordata > Hyperoartia > Petromyzontiformes > Petromyzontidae > Lethenteron > Lethenteron reissneri. The sequence goes on along the minus strand of NC_083807.1, from coordinate 2,011,135 downwards.
GGGGTTGGGGTAGTGATAGGGGTAGTGATCGGTGTAGTGGCAGGGATAGGGGTAGTGACAGGGGTAGGGGTAGTGTTAGGGGTCGTGACAGGGGTAGGCCTGGTCGTAGCTGGCAAGCCGGGGGTCATGGAGCAGCAGCAGTAGCAGGATGGTGATGGGCGAGGGGAGAAGAGACGGCGGCTGCGTCTAAGGGAGGGACGGACGGAATCTCGCGTGATGAGTCTGTGTGAAAACGGTGTCACGAGACCCCGTTCGGCTGGGCAGTACCTTCCTGAAGATGAGTCGTGGGACTCAGTGAAGCGCTGCTGGGAAGACGAGCGAGACGACGATGATGATGATGATGATGCTAATATGATGATTATAAATCAGTATTGCACTCAGACCAGCGTCTGCAAATAGCCGGCGAGGCGGGGTGAGTAATCAGTTAATGGAACATCGCTGCAACCTGCTGGCTCTGCCCTGACGTCTCGACTCGCCTGCCTGCCTGCCCCTCTTTGTCCGCAACGGAGACGAATAGGGGAGAGGAGTAGGGGAGGGAATCGAGGGAGGCGGCAGGGAGGAGAGTCGTTTAAGCAGAGGATGGAGCAGAGAGAAAACGGAGAGATAGTGGATTAGAGAATAGAGAGAGAAGAGAGTAGAATCAGGGATAGGGTAGTAGAGGAAGGAGTAGAAGGAATAGATGAGTCAATAGAGGAGAGAGTGTTGGATATAATGGAGTATGATATACAATATAGAGGAGATAGTTGATGACAGAGGAGAGGTGAGATCGTAGATGAGAGAGTAGAGGAGAGAGTAGAGGAGAGAGTCGAGGACTCAGTGCGCATTCTCGTGGAGCTGACGTCAGCGCTGATGAGTCGCTCCTTTCATACTACTGCGGCAATCATCAGCATCATCATCATCATCACGACTATTGTTACCATCATCATCATCACGGCTATTGTTACCATCAGCATCATCACGACTATTGTTACCATCAGCCTATTGTTACCATCAGCATCAGCATCATCACGACTATTGTTACCATCATCATCACGACTATTGTTACCATCAGCATCATCGGCATCATCACGACTATTGTTACCATCATCATCACGACTATTGTTACCATCATCATCACGACTATTGTTACCATCAGCATCACGACTATTGCTACCATCAGCATCATATCATCATCACGACTATTGTTACCATCATCATCAGCATCATCATCACGACTATTGTTACCATCATCATCAGCATCATCATCATGACGAATATTATTACCATCATCATCATCATCATCTCGACTATTATTACCATCATCATCATCTCGACTATTATTACCATCATCATCAGTAGCAACATTATCAGCAGCAGTTGCATCACCACATCATCAACTTTAGCCGCATCGGCAGCCGCGTCATCATAGTCACCATCAGCAGCAGCCGCATACATCATCATCAGCATCATCATCAGCATCATCAGCATCATCATCAGCATCATCATTATCTACTACTCCTGTCATCATCATCATCAGCATCATCAGCAGCATCATCGTTATCACTACTCCTGTCATCATCATCAGCAGCATCATCAGCATCATCATTATCACTACTCCTGTCATCATCACCATCAGCATCATCAGCAGCATCATCGTTATCACTACTCCTGTCATCATCAGCAGCATCATCGTCATCACTACTCCTGTCATCATCAGCAGCATCATCGCCATCACTACTCCAGTTATCATCATCATCAGCAGCAGCATCATCATCACTACTCCTGTCATCATCAGCAGCATCATCGCCATCACTACGCCTGTCATCATCATCAGCAGCATCATCGTCATCACTACTCCTGTCATCATCATCAGCAACAGCATCATTACCATCACTACGCCTGTCAACATCATCATCAGCAGCAGCATAATCAGCAGCACAGATGATTAACGTCCTCACGACTATCATCAGCATCACCACTGCCATGACATCACCCACTCCATCGCCCCCACACAGGAACGTGGAATTTACACCACTGACTCATTCATGGCTGATAATCACTGCTTGCAAAGAGGCGGCACTTATCCCCGTCATGGGAACGTGGAATTTCCACGCACGGCCTTCGGTGACATCGTCACCGCCCACCGCTCTTTCGCATCGTGTGGCGCAGTACGTTTTGCGCTATTACATTCCTTGGTAGATAATCCACTCACTGCTGGATGAAAGCCGTGTCGGTTAAGGGGGGGTTGTTTGACCATACTTCAACACAATGAGATCTGAAGCGGCATGGATGGAACGCGTCAAGGGGCTGTGAGGGGTGGCGTTGGGAGGTCCTTATCCAGCAGTGAATAGGCCATGGCTCATGATGATGATGATGGGGAGAGCGTACATCCAGCAGTGGGTAGTCCATGGATTGAGATTATGATGATGGTGGTAGTGAAAGTCATCATCCAGCAGTGCAAAGGACAGACCCTCCCCGCAAGGGTAGAGGAGATGCGTAGGAAGTGTGTGTGTGTCCTGGGCCTCCCCTAGGTCGACTCAGCCTTTAAAGGAGTACAATTATTTGGTGCGATGTGTACACATCAGATACTGGTGAGACAAAGGCGGCCGGGCGTGGAGCTGGCCACTAGCCCCTCGTGCGCCTTGCCTTCCTCTGTATGTTCTCGCTCACGTGTCGAGGCTATGAGGGGGAGCTTTGTCTTTGGGTGTGTGTGGACTCGCGTGCACCTCTGGCCATATTTAGTCAACAAATTGTAGAGAGAGAGAGAGATTAGTTTCCTCATCACCCACCCACCTCTCAGTGATTGTGTGTGTTCGTGTGTGTGAGTGTATGTGGGTGTAAGTGTATGTGTGTGTGAGTGTTTGTGTGTGAGTGTATGTGCGTATGTGTGCGTGAGTGTGTGTGAGTGTATGTGTGTGTGAATGTATGTGTGAGTGAGTGTGTGCGTGAGTGTATGTGCGTATGTGTGCGTGAGTGTGTGTGAGTGTATGTGTGTGTGAATGTATGTGTGTGTGAGTGTGTGCGTGAGTGTATGTGCGTATGTGTGCGTGAGTGTGTGTGAGTGTGTGTGAGTGTATCTATGTGTGAGTGTGTGTGAGTGTATGTGTGTGTGAGTGTGTGTGAGTGTATCTATGTGTGAGTGTGTGTATGTGTGTGTGAGTGTATTATGTGAGTGTGTGTGAGTGTGTGTATGTGTGTGTGTGTGAGTGTATGTGTGTGTGAGTGTGTGTGAGTGTATGTGTGTGTGAGTGTATGTATGTGAGTGTGTGTATGTGTGTGTGAGTGTGTGTATGTGTGTGTGAGTGTGTGTGTATGTATGTGAGTGTGTGTGAGTGTACGTGTGTGTGAGTGTATGTATGCGAGTGTGTGTGAGTGCGAGTATGTGAGTGTGTGTGTGAGTGTGTGAGTGTATGTATGTATGTGAGTGTATGTATGTGAGTGTGTGTATGTGAGTGTATGTGTGTGTGAGTGTGTGTGAGTGTGTGTGTGTATGTGTGTGGGGAGCGGTAGTGTAGCGGTTCGCGCGCTGCACTGCGAACCTGGCGACCCGGGTTCGATTCCCGCTCACGGAAAGCACCAGTGACGATTATCTCAACCGGTCCTGGGTCGACTCAGCCTCAAATGAGTACCTAGTGCGATGTGTAAACATCGCCGCTAGGGAGACAAAGGCGGTCGGGCGTGGTGCTGGCCACCCACCCCCTCGTGTACCGTTCCGGCCTTCATAGGTGCTCGCTAACAGCACTTGCCCCTACAGTCTGTTAAGGCTATATGGGGGATCTTTGTCTTTGTGTGTATGTGTGCGTGCGCGGTAGTGTAGCGGTTAGGGCGCTGCGCTACGATCCTGGTAAGCCGAATTCGATTCCCGCTCACGGCCAACACCAGTAACGATTATCTGAACCGGTAATGGGCCTCCTCCTCTAGGTCGACTCAGCCTCAAGTGAGTACCTGGTGCGGTGTGTAAACATCGCGACTGGGGAGACAAAGGCGGTCGGGCGTGGTCCTGGCCACCTACCCACCCCCTCGTGTGCCGTTCCGGCCTTCAAAGGTTCTACTCGCTAACAGATATTGCGTGTTTGTGGACTCAGGGGCAAGTGCTGTTAGCACTTGCCCCTACAGCCTGTCAAGGCTATGTGGGGGATGTTTGTCTTGTGAGAGAGTGGGTGACTCGTGTGTGAGTGTGTGAGTGACAGAGAGAAAATGTGTGCGAGCTCGGGCGAGTGCTTGTTAGGGTGAGTGCGATGGAAATTGAGAATGTGTGAGTGTGCGCGAGAGAGTGTGTGTGCGCGAGAGAGTGTGTGTCAGTGGGGAGCGGTAGTGTAGCGGTTAGCGCTGCGCTACGAACCCGGTGACCCGAGTTCGATTCCCGCTCACGGCCAACGCTGGCCATGATTATCCGGACCGGTCCTGGGCCTCCTCTCGGTCGATTCAGCCACAAATGAGTGCCAAGTGCGGTTTGTAAACATCGCCGTTAGGGAGACAAAGGCGGAACTTGCCCCCTAGATGTGTTTACAGGCTATACGGAGGATCTGTATCTTTGTTTGTCTTCGTGTACGTGTGTGTATACAGGACGTGCATGTCTGTGTGTATACGTGCGCCTGTGTGTGTATGAGAGGCAGTGTGTATACGTGTGTGTATATGAAAGGCAGTGTGTATACGTGTGTGTTTACGTACGTGCGTGTATGCGTGTGTGTGTATGAGAGGCAGTGTTCGTCTCTGTTTACGCGGTCGCGTAGCGCGGCTCGCTGCACTACGAACCCGGCGACCCGAGTTCCGAGTCCCGTTCAGCTGCTGACCTCCGATTAGCACGGCTGACTACTGGACTGTTGAACCTGCGAAAGAGGTTCACCAGACGATGAGTTTGTGCAACGGCGAACTTTGCAGAAGAGGAACGCGCTCGAGAGGAGGGCGGTCGGCAGCTCTCCGCGGCGATCAGACTAATGCTGCGATATTAAATTAAAGGCCGGACGAGCACGTGTCTTTTAACCCTTACATGTGTGTACACACTCACACACATTCTACAACGCGTGAACATGGCACAGGCAAAGGTCTCCCGTGTAGCCTTCAGCAGCCTGCTGCTGCTGAAGGTGTGGTCGACAACCACCCGCCCCCGGCCGCCTTTGTCTCCCCAGTGCCGACGTTATCACACCGCACCAGGTACGCATTTGAGGTCGATACGACACGTCCACACACGCAAAGACAAAGATTCCCCTATAACCTTAAAAGATTGTTGGGGAAAGTGCTATTAGCGGGCACCTAATAAGGCCGGAACGGCACACTACACACCGCACCAGGTACTCATTTGAGGCCGATTGGACATAGGGTTCAGATCATCGTCACTGTTGTTGGCCGTGAGCGGGAATCGAATTAGGGTCACCACCGGGTTCTTACACACCCACAATACCAACACCCCCACCGTCAGTCACACACACACACAACCACAATGCACACGAACACATGCGACCTGTCAATGACGCACGCTCATGAACTCACGTACAAACACACGACACAAATACACATTTAGTGTATATATATAATAATTAGCACACACACACGTGCAAATATGCCCCGATACATTGTTGACGCAATTTGTCTTCACACGCCGAGCAGTGCGCTAACCCACTGCGCCACCGTTCCCCATGCACATAGACACACCCAGAAAAGGCACACGAACATACTAACACACAATCACACTCACACACATACCATCACCCACACAAACATCCCAACATACATAAACACACACACACCCTCAATCACACACACACACAAGACAAAGCCAAAGATCCCCCGTATAGCCTTAACAGACTGTTGGAGCAAGTGCTGTTAGCGAGCACCTATCAAGCCCACGAGGGGATGGGTGGCCAGCACCACGCCCGGCCGCCTTTGTCTCCCTCGTGGCGATGATTACACACCGCACGAGATATAAACTTGAGTGGCCCTATAATCGTCACTGGTTTTGGCCGTTAGCCGGAATCGAACTCGGCGAGGCTGGGTTTGTAGCGGAGCGCGCTAACCACTACACCACCGCTCCTGACACAAACACACACAGACACACCCATAGATACACATACACACATATCCCAACACACAAACACATATACACTAACCTCACAGACAAACACACACACACGAGCAGCCTAACACACATTAAGAAGACAGACCCATACATACACTCCACAAACAACCATCTCAACACACACACATACACTTTCATTCTCATATACAGAGACATACCCACCCGCGCACACACACACGAACACCCCAACACACTTAAAACACACATATGCACCGACTCTCACACGCACGCACACACTCAATAACACACATTCTCATAAACACACACCCATAAACATCCCAAACCCACACACATGCCCCTTTAGACACACACATAGATAGCCTAACACACACTCACTGACACACCCATGCATACACCCCACACACGCGCACAAGCATCTCAACACGCATTAAACACACACATAGACGCACCCTGACACTCACACACACACTAGCAATTAATAAAACACACAATTGCGCTAAAACGGAGCAATTTTAATTTGCAAATGAGTAAAACGTGTTACAGAGCATAACCACAATACAAAGATCCCCCGTATAGCCTTAACAGACTTTTGGAATTGTTAGAGAGCACCTATTAATGTCAGCACGGCACTCGAGGGGGTGGTGTTTCCAACACCACGCCCGGCCGCCTTTGTCTTCCTCGCGGCAATGTTTACACACCGCACCGGGTACAGTACTAATTTGAGGCCGAGTCAACATAGGGGAGGCCCAGGAACCGGTTGTTCGGATAATCGTCACTGGTGTTGGCGGCCGCGAGCGGGAATCGAACTCGGTACGCCGGGTTCGTAGCGCAGCGCGCTAACCACTGCGCCACCGCTCCCCGACGCGCGCACAGCAAACACGCAGCAAAAACGACCCCCGTCAACTGAGTGTGGGGACCCCCTCCGCGAGCGACTCACACGGAGGGTGGGACAACACCCGCCGATGCTGGAAGAGACATTTGCAGTGAGCGAGAGACACACACACACACAGCGAGTCCGCGACTTACTGACCGGCCGTTCCGTGTGAGTATTCGAGAGGTTCTCTGCCGTGTACTCACCCTCAATCCGGCAGTCTTCCCACCCCAGCACCCCCCCCCTACCACGCGTACCGCAGGAGTCGCTCGCCCCTTTGCCTTCTCGGCCAGACTGGAAGCTGGAGCCGACAGGAGGGAGGGAGCGATCATATGGAGCACGGTGCTAGGGTGGGAGGGAGGGGGAGGGAGGAAGGGAGGGAGGGATGGAGGGATAAAAAGAGAAGGCGGAGAGGGAGGGGAGCGAGGGATGACGAGAGGGGAGGGAGGCAGAGAGGGAAGGGGAGGATGGAGTGGGCCATGGTGCTAGCGAGGGTGAGTCGGGTAGACAGAGCAGGGAGTTAGGGGCAGAAGGGGGGAGGGCTCGAGTGGGGCATGGTGGGTGAATGGAGGAGACGAGATGGAGGGAGGGAGGGAGAGATGTGGGATGAGGCAGGGAGATGGGAGGGGAGATGCAGGGATTGTGAGAGGCAGGGAAGGAGGGAGAGATGCGGGGATAGGGAGGGAAAGAGGGAGACACGCAGGGATGAAGAGAGCGATCGAGTGTGGGACATTGGGCTGTGGAGAGAGGGATGACGGGAGAGAGAGGGAGGGAGGCAGGGATGAGCTGATGAGGAGGAGGGGTGCATGGAGGGGTGGGTGGGCGTGTTTATCTGACTGTTTAAACTTGTGTGTGTGCGCGCGCGTGTGCGCGTGTGCGCGTGTGTGTGTCTGTGAGCAATGCGCCACGAATCCAGCCACCTGAGTTCGACACCCGGCCACGGCCAACGTGAGCAGCGAGCGATTACCAGAGCCGGTCGTGGGCCTCCACTAGGTCGACGCAGCCTGAAAATAATCCCTGGTGCGGCGTGTAAACACCAACTCGTGGCGTGGTGGTGGCGGCCTACCAGGTGCTCGCTAACAGCCCTTGCCCTAACTGTTTTGTTAAAGCTATGCGGGGGGGGGGGGGGTCTTTGTATGTGCATGTGTGTGTGCGTGTGTGTGTGGGGAGAGGTAGTGTAGCGGTTAGCGCGCTGCACTACGATCCTGGCGACCCAGCCTCAAATGAGTACCTGGTGCGGTGTGTAAACATCGCCGCTAGGGAGACAAAGGTGATCGGGCGTGGTGCTGTCCACCCACGTGTACCGTTCCGGCCTTCATAGGTGCTCGCTAACATCACTTTCCCCTACAGTCTGTTAAGGCTATACGGGGGATCTTTGTGTGCGTGTGGCGTGCGTGTGTGTTGATCGTGCCGCTGTCGCCGTCAAAGTCGGGAGGCCACGACTCTATATTTAGCTCGTCCCAAATACAGAGAGAGCGTGGTGCTGCTGTCTCTGCGTGGGACGGGGTCTCCTCTCTCTCTCTGTCTCTCTCCCCACCGGCGTAGAGGAAGAGAGAGAGGGGGGGGGAGAGAGAGAGTGAGCCGGATTCCACCATGCCTCCACACTGCACGTGCGCGTGCGCTATAAATAGCCCCGGGCCGGGAGAGGATTGCGAGCAACGTACGGGGGCTTCGAGCGAGAGATTGCGGAATTTCCACGGCCTGTGGAGATCACCACCCGTGCCGTGCCGATCGACAGACGGTCTCGTCGCTAATAGAATCAACATATTTGCTGACACTGGAGGAGGAATCCGATGAGCTAGGAAGCTCTTTACTCCCCCCGCAGATGTGCGCTGGGGGGACGCGTCAGAACGCTACAACAACAAACAAGATGATAGGCCAGCAAAGTATCGGAAAGGTAAACAAATCGCAGACTGTATATTGGTTTAACGCCTAGTCGGCTTTCGCGAGCCAATATCATCCATAATAGAGGTGGTTGGGTTATGTCGCGTAAATGTGAATGTGTCGTTAAGCCCGCCACCACCCGACACAGCCAATTATCAAGAGGTTTGTCACGTGTTGGGGAGTAAACCCACAACATTTACAACCCAGAGACCTCTATTATAAATGTTTATACGTAGAAATAAAACTCGGATCCTCGGCTGCGTTATCTCGACCCTTTAACTCCCCGTCTCTCGGGCTAGCATACGACCGGATGAAAATAGCGTATACTGTCATTGTTACACACGTGTATAGAACAATAGTTTAGTTATTGTTTTTTGTTCGTTTTAAAAACTACAATGAACCGACGCACTAGGCCGCGAAGGTTAAGGCGCAGCCCTGCAACGACTCGGCTCACGCTCCTGCTGACGGAAGGGGCGTTCGGCCTACTCTTTCCGACACCATGGGGGTGGGTGGGGGGAATTCAATCAACGTGAAGACGTTTGCACAATGCTGGCAAGTTGCCTGATGAATCTCGTTGTTGTCGTTGTTGGTGTAACCACCAGCGACACGTTGCGGTGCTGATATTGTAAACGTCGTGGGCTTTACTTTCCAACACACAACCGGTGCGAGCTGGAGTCGTAACTAATTAGCCACGTGTTGTTTACGTGACAAACTTTACTAGTTGGCTGTTTCGGGTGGTGACGGCGGTGGTGGGCGAACGACACAACATTTATAATCACGCGATCGAACCCATCCGACTTGTAATGTATGTTGCATAATATCGGTCGCGAAAGCCGAGTCCGCGTGAAGCTGAATTCAAGAACCTCGCCAATGACACACGATATTCGCGATTGGCCACGTCATGATTTATCGAGATTTTTTGTTTGTTAATTTTCCACGAAACCCTCCACCACCCGACACAGCCCGCGCACCACACGGAACCGCTACGTTGGTCAGGCGTGTAAAGTGCCGAGTCCGTGTCGTGGCAGCTCGCTCAATCCACCGCGCAACGCGACGCAATGCCCCAGATCCCCCCCCCCCCCCAAAAAAAAAAATGCGATGAAGGAGACATCATGATGATGATGATGGTCATCATCCTGCTACTCCTGACGCAGCTATCTGGGCTTCACCTTCAATGTGAAATCGTAAGCTCGTGGCTCTGCCATCGACAGCAGCAGAAGGTCAGTCACTCGCCGACGCTCGACTTGGGGAACAGTAACTCACACAATGAGCGGAGTTCGACTTTTGTGTTTGGGAGGACAGGGGTTCGCTTTGTCACTCACATTAAGTTGTAATCTTAATTGTAAACTAATGAACATAAATTAATAAAGGTGTCCACCCCCAACTGCGCCCATGCCTCACAGCTGTATCAATGTATACAACAACAACAACAAATTTCAATGTAAAGCTTTCGTGACTGCAGGGATTCATCTTCTTGGTTCTTTCGGTAAAGTCACGTAGAAGGGAAGTAATAAAATAATAAAAATAATAAAAACAAAACATACCATAATAAAATATTTTGTTATGTTTTGTTTTTATTATTTTATTACTTCCCTTCTACGTGACTTTACCGAAAGAACCAAGAAGATGAACAACAACAAAGATTGGTTACAGCTTCCGTGCCGAGAGATGGAGTCGAACCTGCGACCCTCCGGGCTGCGAGTCTGGTCAGCTGATCGTCACCCCCGCCACCCGTCCCCCCACTGCGGCAGTGGCAGCAGCGTCACCTCCCCCACCCCCTCCCTCCTCCTCCTCCCCCCTCCCTCCTCCCCCCTCCCTCCTCCTCCTCCTCCCCCTCCCTCCCTCCGCATCCTCCACCTCCTTCTCCCCCCTCCCTCCTCCTCCACCCCCTCCCTCCTCCTCCCCCTTCTTCCTCAACCCCCCTCCCTCTCTCCCCCTCCTCATCCTCCTCGCCCAGTACGCAGAGCAGCAGCAGCGGCAGCAGCGGCAGGAGAAGTGAATTCTCGATCTGAGACGGAGAGGCGATATCGCTTCGTCACGCACTTTTAAACAAACACGCAATCCCATCGGCGTCTCCATCCTCGCCTTCAATCGTTGCTCTCATTTCCCTCCCTTCAAGGAAGAAAGGTGGATAAGGGTGGGTGGGGGTAGGAGGGAGAGAGGGGGGGGGGTTGAATAATAATAAAATAATTAAACATCTCCGCTCCGTTGCCTTTCCCACGGAGGAGCGCTGACTCAGCCTCACTGGAGTAGCCCCCCCCCCTGCCCGCTTCCATCTACAATCTCCCCCCCCCTATCCCCCTCCCCGATTACATCGGGAATCAATCTCGAGACGGCGCGGCTCCTTCGTCCGATTTACTGCGGCGACGCCGCGCGCCGTTGCTTCCAGAGGGGAGAGGTTCGTGGTTCGAGCCCGGGCGGGCAGCCCTGGTTAATACTGCGGGCGTGATTCATGGTTAAATGCATATATAGATATCAATACGTGATGGAAGGTAATGTGGCTACAGTCACGTGTAGCGCAGGGCAGCATCATAAACAACGTGCAGCCACCACCGCCTTGCCGAGTTGCGAGGCCTTCAGAGACTCGCTCGAGCGTATTAACGTAATTAATTAATGCACTAATTGGTAGTCATTCATCTCCTGTGAGATACAAAAAAGGAAAAGGTGAACCTCGACAAGATGACTTGCGAGTAATTTCGCGTCTCGCTTTGAACTGTTGCGAAATGCCAGCCCGTGGTGCTGCGCGCTGATTGCGTCACGAAGAGTCGAGTCATCGATTCTCTGTCGCAGCATCGATGTTTCGCGTTCACGTCCACATCCGTCGCTCAGAATTGTCGATGATTTCGTTCGTGAAATTTCCGGTTTTTGCTTAATGATGCAAATTGTGCGACAAATTGCATCCTCGGGGGTCCGTGGAAGGAAAGAGACGGAAGAAACAACACAAACAAGACATTGCAAACGGGACAGCAGAACAAGACAACTGGGAAAAAATTTACCTGTAAAAACAAAGTTTTTCACTCTAAATCCTTTATATGCGTGGCATCGGGGCGGCGAGAGACCTCTCGTCCTCTGGCTTGAGATGGCTGCCACCTATGGGTCAGATGATTGCATGGCAGCATTAAGCACTTGGTAATTAAATATAATATTTTTGTCCTAAAAAGTGTAAAATTGTGGATTTTTTTTCACGAACATGAATTGTCACGCACAATGAGTCTGTGTGGAAAATGTCAGCTCGATTGGATCACGGGAAGTGGGTTAAAAAACGACTGAAAGATTTGCACGGTCGTAAGCAAGCAAGCACGCAAGCAAGCAAGCGAACTTAATATAAAGGATTAAAAAAAAAACAGACTCACCATCGAATGTTTAATCGAATGGAAAATGACATTCGTGCACGGTACACTAATTAATTTGCTGTACTGCCTTCTAATAGAAATCCAGCTTCTAATAAATATAACGATGCATATGATTAACATATCGACAATTATTAAGATTTCTCACGTGAACAAAACACGTGGCAATTCGTTACTAGTACAGCACACCGGTGTGTTGGAGAGTAAAACCCACAACATTTACAATTCGAGTACGACGTTTCGCCAGTAATTGCAAGCAGCATCATCAGGCGACATTCAGCTAACACAGAAGCCACGATTATAATCGATAATATTGGTCGAGAAAGCCTACGAAGTGTTAAACTAACACAACAAAGTATACATCTCTGTCATCTCTACCTTGTCTGCAGCTGCCTTGCGTTATCTTACCCCCGTCTCTATCTCTCGTCAACATCTCTCCCTGTTTGAAGCTTTCGTGACTGCAAGTATTCATATTCTTAAGTTTTCGGTAAAGTCACGTAGGTAAAAATATTAAAATTAATAAAAGTAAAATAAAAATAAAATACAAATAATTTTAATTTTTTTACCTACGTGACTTTACCGAAAACCTAAGAATATCTCTCCCCGTCACTCCATCTCCGTCTCCCCTGCATCTCCCACCCCCCATCTCCCCCATCTCTCATTATGTTTCTATCCTGCATCCACGTGTATCTCACATCGCGGTGTCTCGCACTCTCTCGTGTCTATTATCACTGCCGCCATCTCTCACTGGCAGTGGACAAATCGAAAGGGAGGGGGAGAGGAAGGGGGGTAGACTAGGAGGGGAGGGAGTTGTGCGGGCCCCCCAAAATAATATCATCTCGGGGTCCCTCCCCCCCCCCAATCATCCACCAGCGCTGCTCTCAACCTGAAGCTGAAAAGAGTAAAAACACAATAATCCATTTTTTACGTTTTTTTAATGTTTTTTTTTCACGGAAAAGCCAATCAATTTTAAGAGGTTCCTGCGAGTGTATTTGCGAGGTCCGAGCAGGTGAAATGCAATTAGCTAACAGCTCCTCCTAATGCCGTCATTAAACTGCGGGGAGAGTAGCGGAGCTGTGCCGGCGATCGTCCTGGAGAGTGAACATCGTCACTCACCACACTCACCACACTCACCACCACACTCACCACACTCACCACCACACTCACCACACTCACCACACTCATCACCATACTCACCACACTCACCCACACTCACCACCACACTCACCACACTCACCACCACACTCACCACACTCACCACACTCACCACCACACTCACCACACTCACCACACTCACCACCACACTCACCACACTCACCACCACACTCACCACACTCACCACACTCACCACCACACTCACCACACTCACCACCACACTCACCACACTCACCACCACACTCACCACACTCACCACACTCACCACCACACTCACCACACTCACCACCACACTCACCACACTCACCACACTCATCACCATACTCACCACACTCACCCACACTCACCACCACACTCACCACACCCACCACACCCACCACCCCATTCACCACCACACTCATCACACTCATCACCACACTCATCACACTCACCACACCCACCACCCCACTCACCACCACACTCATCACACTCATCACCACACTCATCACACTCACCACACTCACCACCCCACACACCAACACTCACCACACTCCCCATCCCACTCCCCACTCACCCACCCTCACCACACTCACCCACCTTCGCCCACACTCACCACCTACTCACCCACACTCACCACACTCACCCCACGTATCCCACCCAACCCGACTCACCCCACTCACCTCCCTCAATCGCTCTTTCTCTCTCTCTGTCATACCAACATGAGCAGGGGGGGGACTAAGAAGAGATTATCATCATCAGCAGCAGCTGCTGCATCGTTAATCATCAACACCACCATCAGCCCTGGGCCGACGATTTGCCCCGGTATCAGAGGTTCGAATTCCGGCGGCAGCCCTGGTTATCACTGCGGGGGTAATAAACCATTAAACTAAAAAACACGTGCCCTCTTGCTTCACGGTTGGACGTTCGAGACCCCGTGACGTCATTCGATAAGCGTCGGTTTGTTTTTGTTGTGTGCAGGGGTCAACGATTATTACCATTATTATTATTATGTCGTGGCCAAAATTGACGAAAGAAAAACTCCCCGCAAATAAATTTACTCAACTGGGATTTTACGCGACAAACACCGCCCCTCGTGGCAGACCTGATGCCCCGTTTCAAGGCGGTGTTCACTCACATTTGTGCCTCCCTAGGGACAGCTGCCACCGGGGGGTCCCCTAGGCATGTTCGAGATGAGATGCGATGTAAGGCGTTCCCGGTGGCTCGTAAGTAAGCGCCTTACAATTAGAGATATTATGATTACGAGCGTGTCAGGACCACGGGCTTTCTGTTTGCGTATATGCTCGCTAACAGCACTCGAACTGATGGTCTCTTGAAGGCTATACAGGGGATCTTTGTCTTTGTGTGGAGAGCGGTGGTGTAGTGGTTAGCGATCTTCACTGCGAACTCGGCGACCCGAGTTTCGATTCCCGCTCACGACCAACACCACGATTATCTGAACCGGTCCTGGGCCTCCCCTAAGTCGACTCAGCCTCAAATGAATACCTTGTGCGATGTGTAAGCATCGCCACTGGGGAAACAAAGGACGGCCGGGCGTGGTGTTGGCCACCCACCCCTTCGTGTGCCGTTCCGGTCCTTCATAGGTGCTCGCTGACAGCACTTGCCCCGACAGTTTGTTATGGACTACACGGGGGATCTTTGTCTTTGTGTGAAGATCACTGCCATCGCAGACGTCAGAGGCAGCCAGATCAATGACCCCACGTCGACCCCGAGATGTAGAGAACCTCTCATGCAAGAGTTGGGACCAGGCTCCTACCCTCGACTTCGCCCTTGGCCGATTACAGAGCATCCGCCGGGACTGGCGATGGTTATGATTGGGGGTCCGTTTGATTGTTGGCAGTGAGACGCCGGCAGAAAAATATAGATTAGGATTGTACGCACTCACGCACGAGTGGGTGCGCGTGTAATTGAGTGGGTGGGCGGATTTGGTGGGTGGGTGGATCGGTGGGTCAACGGGCGAGTGGGCGAGTGGGGTGGGTGGCTATAGTGGTGGGTGGGTCGTTGGGTGAGCGAGTGGGTTGGTGGGTGGGTGAGAGAGTGGGTAGGATAGAGTCATGCTGTATCGTGGCGAGGGATGCAATGGAGATGTGGCTGTGGGTGCGTTTGCGGTGTTATTGGACGACAGGCCGCTTACACGTGAACACGCGTAACCTCTGGGCTGCTTGCTGATTCACTCAGAGTGTGTTCAACCACAGTGCTGCACGACTCAAACGCGCATTCAGCCACTCGCTCACTCACCCGCCCACGCGCTCACTCAGCGTGTCACTCACCGACTCACTCGCTTACTCACCCGCTCACCCACTCACCAAACTGCAGGTCGCAACCCTTCTCTGTCCGCTTCTCCCCCACCCACCCGCACTGCTCCGCTTTGGAATTCCCTCCCAATATTCACCCCGCTCCCAAGTTCTTACAAGAAGAGCCTCGCTCGGTTCGAGAAACCGCGTGGTCGTGAATTCGCCGTCTTGACGTTTCGCGCCCGTGAGCGCCGTCATTGCGTACAACAAATCAAGGCAAAGGTGTCCCGCCCCCCATTATAGCCGGAGTGGACTTTTGGAGCAAGTGCTGCGAGCGCGAACGCAATAGCAACAACCACGCCCTCGAAGCACACACGGTGAACGCACATGCAGCCGCGCGGACGGAGCTCTGCAGACGCACGTACACGAACGAACGTGCGTGTTTAGACAACGATCCCACGGATAGCTGTTAATAGGATGTTGGATCAAGTGCTGAGTCGGCTTAGGGAATGCCCAGGACCGGTATTGGTGGTGGCACCGTAAGCGGCGGGAATCGAACTCGGGCCGTCGGCTTCGTAGCGCAGCGCGGTGCCCTAACCGTAGCACCACCGCTCCCCCGTGGAGGAGAAACCACGCAACAAAGATCCTCCGTATAGTCTCCACTGACTGTTGGGGCAAGTGCTGTTAGCGAGCAGCTATGAAGGTCAGCACGGCACACGAGGGGGTGGGTGGACAATACCACGCCCGGCCCTCTTCGTCTCCCCAGTAACGACGTTTACACACTGCGCCAGGTACTAATTTGAGGTTGAGTCGACCTAGGGGAGGCCCAGGACCGGTTTAGATATCCGTCAACGATGTTGGCCGTGAGTGAGAATCGAACCCGAGTCGCCAGGTTCGTAGCGCAGCGTAGCCTCAACCGCTACAACTACCGCGCCCCACACACACGCACACACACACACGCACACACACATACGCACACACGCACACACGCACACATACGCACACACACGCACACACACGCACACATACGCACACACACATACGCACACACACATACGCACACACACGTACATACACACGCACACACACACGTACACACACGCACACACACACGCACACACACACGCACACACACACACACGCACTCTCTCGCTCGCTCGTACACATCAGAGACGTGCACATTGCGAGAGACGAGGAGCGCAGTGGAGCCGACTGCCGGCGGACGTCGCCGACTGCTGGCGGACGTCGGCGAACGATAGAGCGACACAGTCGGGGTGACACAGTCGGTGTTAGAGTGTCACGGTGTGACGCAGTCAGTGTCACAGTAAGCGTCACACAGTCAGTGTCACACAGTCAGTGTCACAGTAAGCGTCACACAGTCAGTGTCACACAGTCGGTTGTCACGGTAATCTTCATCATGATCACAGCCACCACCGCAGACACCGCTACCCCATGTGGGCTCGCGTGTTTCTCTAGGTGGCACGCACGAGGGATCGATAGGAGGGGCGTCTAAGACTCGAGCGGAGGGATCTCTGCGAGAATTCAGTCACTTTCTTAACCCCATGACTTGGCAAATCCCAACTAAAAGGTTATACGATGGATAACAGCGATAATCAGAATGACTTGAAGTCGTTTTGCCAAATCCACTGCTGCATGAAGAGCTCCCCATGACGGTGGTTGAGGGTTGTTGGAGGGGAATGACCATACTTCACCACGCTGGTCAGTGCAGGTGGGATCACCAAAACCGGCTCGGTATATCAACCGCTACTGATGTTCGACGTGACGGGATTTTACACTCGTGGTACATGGCGAAATAGTACCTCCATCCATACTTTCCTCCATTCCTCCCAAACTCCATCGCTCCTTCCACCATGCCAACCACCTTATTCTTTTCATCTCTCACTCCTTCCATCTCCCCCCGCCCCCCCCCCTATTACCCAACCCCCTCTCTCTATATCTGGCTCCATCCATCTCTCCCTCCCACCATCATCCATCCCTCCATCCCTCACCCCATCCCTCCCTCCATCTCCCCCCCCAATCCCTCCCTCATTCATCCCCCCGCAGAGCGAGCATGCAGGGCGCTTTGGAGGTGTGTCAGAGAGAAACAATGTATTGCTCTAAAACATCCGCGGAAGCGCCGCACGCCATCCACTCACGCGCACGGGACCCTCTGCGGGTAAACGCGAGGCTTCCGCCACTTTCCGCTTGCCGCATATCCTCACCGCGTGCCTCTGCGCGCTCAGAGGCGCACTTTGGTGCCAAGAGGTTTTTCGGTCGCTAATTTGTAGCGACACGGAGACGAGCGAGCCAAAGTCAGGGCGATAAATAAACACAACGCAGTGACAAAGGTCCCCCGTGTAGCCTGAGCAGACTGTTGGGGCAAGTGTTGTTTAACGAGGACCCGTTAAAGGCCGGCACGTCACAGGAGGGGGCCGATGGCTAACACTGCGCCCGGTCGCCTTTGTCTCCCCAATGCTGTACCCAACGAGTTAACCTAGGGGAGGCCCAGGGTCGCTTCGAATCATCGTCACTGTTGTTGTATCGTGAGAGAGAATCTAACTGTGTTGGCTGGGTTCGCTGTGCAGCGCGCTAACCGCTACACGACCGCATCCCCACACTCACGCGCTGACTCACACGCGTGGACATGAATGCGATGAATGAATAACGCGAGAGCTCACAAACTCCCCCCCCCCCCTTCTTTCAACTCCTGTCTTCCTCCTTCCCTACTCATCTCTCCATCCCTCCAGCATCTTCTCTCTCCGTATCTTCCTCCTCCTCATTTTGTCCTTCTCACCTCTTCATCCTCCATTCTCTCACGCCCCCCTACTTCTCGCCTCTGCCCCCCTAAAGAAATAATCTATCGTAAAAATAAAATATCGATAAAATACCAATCGTCGAGGTCTCGATGATAGGGATGGGGTGGGTGGAGTGAAAGCAAAGCCCCCCACCCGCCCCATTCCCCGGCACCCACCCCCCGTCCCCCCATGCGCCCCCCCCCCACCTCGCCGACTGATCCGACACCGGCTCTCCATCTCTCCACTCTCCTCTCTCTCGGAGCCTCTGGCACGCGAGTGCAAATTCTGTCGCGTCCTCGACATCGCGTTGAGGTTGCGTGTGATGGGGAAAGTTAATGAAGTAGGCACGGCCCCCATGCGCCCGCGTGCGTGCGCGTCTTTAATATGCGTGCGAGGGTGTATTAGTGGCTGCGTGTGTGTGTGAGTGTGTGTGAGCGAGAGTGAGTGTGTGTGAGTGTGAGTGTGTGTGAGTGTGTGTGAGTGTGTGAGTGTGTGTGTGTGAGTGTGTGTGCGTGTGTGTGAGTGTGTGTGAGTGTGTGTGAGTGTGTGTGAGTGTGTCTGCCTGTATGTGTGCGTGTGTGAGTGTGTGATGAATACGTGACTTTTAAAATGAGAGAGACGCACACAAACATCCAAACCCAGGGCTCGAAGCCAAGTCCTCAGTGGTGTCTCTTCAGTGTCTCTTACATGATCATCTTGAACCCAATGAAAGAGACACCCTGACCCATGGCTTGAACCCAGACGCCGGCTAAGTGTGTCTGACACGGTCATTATGAACCTCGTGAGAGACACAGAGACATCTAGACCCAGCACATTAACACTGTCAATGTGTGTGTGTGTGTGTGCGTAAGTGTGTATGTGTGAGGAGCGGTAGTGTAGCGGTTAGCGCACTGCGCTATGAACCTGGCAACCCAGGTTCGATTCCCGCTCACGGCCAACACCGGTGACGAGTATCTGAACCGGTCCTGGGCCTCCCCTAGGTCGTCTCAACGTGAAATAAGTACCTGGTGCGGTGTGTAAACATCGCCACTGGGGAGACAAAGGCGGTCGGGCGTGGTGCTGGCCACCCACCTCCTCGTGTACCGTTCCGGCCTTCATAGGTGCTCGCTACCAGCACTTGCCCCTACAGTCTGTTAAGGCTATACGGGGGATCTTTTTCTTTATGTGTGCTCGCTCACTGCACTTGCCCCAGCAGTCTGTTGAGGCTATACAGGGGATCATTGTATTTGTCTTTCTCGCTTACTGTATTTGCCCGAAAAATGTGTTAAGACCATAACGCGCTGCGTTACGAGCCCGCCGAACCAGAGTTCCATTCTCGCTCGAGGCCAATACCAGCGCGGGACATCCCAACCACTCGTGGGCTTCCCCTCGGTCGACTCAGCCTCAAACGTGTACCCTGGTGTGATGGGTAAAATGTCAGCATCGGGGAGACAAAGGCGGCCGGGTGTGGTCTCTGACAGGCGCTCATAGTTCGCGGCACTTGCCACCAATAGCCGGTGAAGGCTTTACGGGGCGTCTTTGTCATTGCGTCCTCGTTAAATCTCCACCCCCAGATGTCGACAATCGCCAAGACGCGTAACCTTGTAACAGCGCCGTGCCCTCCCTCCCTCCCTCCCACACGCACGTGCGCTCCTCGGGCTCATTATTGCGCTATTATTCAACATAGAAAGCATCTCGCTGTCTCTCCGCACCTGCCGTTATATACACACGCGCGCGAGTGCGCGCCCTACGCATATCTACGCGAGCGTGTATGTTGCACTTATTTCTCACCAGGTGCGGACAACATATAAGTTTGTGTATTTACGTATATTGTGTACACATTTTTATTGTATTGTGTACAAACACACGGACAGTCCCATGCTCTCAATGCACAATTCACCGGACCACGCTGAACTCAATCGTGCTGCCGGGGATTAGTTGACCATACTTCACCGGTTGGTGAAGCAACGGCACGGGGTGTAGTGGTTGTGTTGGCACGGGGTGTAGTGGTTGTGTTGGCGAGATGCTAACTCCCTCGCCTGGAGTGCAGGAGGTCGTGGGTTCGATCCCGACCCTGACGCCTGCTGCTGTATATTTGGAGTTTGCATGTCTCTCTCTCTCTCTCCCTCCCCTTAGTCGCGTCGATTTCTCTCCGGGTCCTATGGGTTTTCCCTTCACATTGAGAAAACGTGCTTTTAAGACTATTTGGCTGCTATACGTTCCCACGTGATGATAAGCAACTTCGTTGAGCTATCAGTTATGGTCGCTTCTGAAAAAAAAGCCAAGTAGCTCAATGGGGCCTTACCCGGTGACATTCAAGTTTTTAGTTCAGTCGGCGTTCTCCCCGCCCCCCTCGCTTCTCTCGAGAGGGTGACCACACAGTAGCCACGTGATAAACGACAGACAGAGACGTGTACAGATGACGTCGAGGTAAAATAGGTGAGCGGAGAGGAATTCACAGTGGAGGTGGCACCACCGAGACCACAGAGGCACGAGGGGTAAGCAGGGGTGCAGGCGCCAGCGGCTTCGCTCCAACCTTTAAGCAGCGGGGCAGCGCGCGGCGCTTAAAAGCTTCCCTTCTCAAAAATCGATTGGGCACTCCAGGTGATTAAACAAAAAAATATTTACATCGTCAAATACCATGCGCGCGCGTGTGTGTGTGTGGAATTTTAAGGCTGAGTTGACCTTGGAGTGGGTCCAGGATTTGGTCAGATATTCGTCAACTGATGTGGGCAGTGGGCGGGATTCGAACTCGGGTCGCTGGGTTGAAAGGGCATTGCGCTAACCACTGCGCCGCCGATCACCGCACACGCGTGACACACTCGTGTGCGCTGTGACGTGACGTCCATGTTATTAAAGATCTGTCTAAACCCACACGGGGACGCTTATTCAGCGTAAGCGTCTGACTCAGTGGACCCGTACAGCTCGATACATGTACTGTGTGTGTGTGTATCCCCTAGGTTAACTCAACCCTCAGTTAGCCCAGTGCATAGTGCAGTGTGCACACACGTGTACTAGAATTCGTGTGTGTGTGTGTGGCTGTTTGTTTTGTGTGTGTGCGTTATTGCACTGAGCTACAAACCCGGCGAGCCGAGTTCGATTCCCGCTCACGACCAACACCAGTGTGGATTATCGGAACCAGTCCTGGACCCTACCTTGGGTCGACTAAGCCTCAAATAGCTTATAGCTTTATTTTGGTGATTTTGAAAACGGTTGGTTTAGCCATGTTTGTTTGTTGTAGTACAGAGTTAGCCTGATAACTTTAATCTAAATTGTGTTATGGTTGTTATTGTTTGACTTGCATCCCACTGGCATTTTTGCACGCAGCGTTGACATACGGTGTTTTTTCTGGAAGACTTTGCTATTATTTCCTGGATGTTTTTGTTGCGTGTAGTGACTTTAAGATATTTCTTGTTCATGTTTTAGTTTGTTGCGGTTGCACACGAGTCAAGAGCCGCATGGCTCACAGGGCTACACCTAATACATGAAACTAAAAAACTGAAATAAATACCTTGGCGCGATGTGTAAACATGATAATTGGATTCAACACGTAGGCTTTCGCGAGCAATTTCATCTATAATACTAGCTAGTTGTAATTACTAGTGAAACCTCGTACTCGGATTGTAAACGTGGCTTTGCTCTCCAACACACCCACCGGTGTGCTGCACTAGTAACGACTTGATTTGGCACGTTCTTTTTACGTGAAAACTTGTATTAATTGGCTGTGTCGGGTGGTTGCGGGTTTAACGACACATTCATATATTTACGCGTTCTAACCCAAAAAAACTATATTATGGAATTATCATTGGGATGAGTGCGTGTGGCATAATTGGGAGCGGTGGCGCGGTGGTTAGGCCACTGCGGTCTGTTATCTGATGCACGAACTCGAGCTCTTTTAGCTGCCACGGCTAACATCAGTGGCAACTGATGTCTAAATCAGTTCCGCCCCCACCCCGCCCCCCCCCCCCCCCT
Organism: Lethenteron reissneri; assembly: GCF_015708825.2. Lineage (NCBI taxonomy): Eukaryota > Metazoa > Chordata > Hyperoartia > Petromyzontiformes > Petromyzontidae > Lethenteron > Lethenteron reissneri. Next base: position 1,988,882 of record NC_083807.1, on the reverse strand, counting down.
TTAGCAACTCGCACTGAGCAGGCGTGGCGAGTTATGGTCAACAACTCCAATCCAATCACCTACACGAAATGGGGGAGGGCGGGGGAGGGGGGGTTGGGAGTTGGGGAGGTCATCATCCAGCAGTGGTTCGACCACGGGATGTAACAGACACACACCCCAGACTCGAATCTCAGCAGTGTGGTCGCGGTGTCCCACGCCTGGCCCATTCCGAACTCCTTGAGAGACACACCCAAACCCTGGGCGCGAACTCAGGTTCTTAGGCGTGCTGGTTCACTGTCTTTGACTCGGCCATTATGAACCCCTTGAGCGATTAACAAAAGAAAAACGACAGCCAGGCCCGTGCAGGGCTTGAAACGGAACCTCTCATCGGCAGCAGTTCAGTGTCTCTGACACGGCCGTTGTGGATCCCAGGAGGGAAACACACCCATCCAGACACAGGGCTTGAACTCAGGTTATCGGTGATGCTGGTTCAGTATCTATGACACGGCCATTATGAACTCCAGGAGGGAGAGAGAGAGACAGCCTCACACAGGGCTTGAACTCAGGTTCACAGTGGTGCTGGGTCATTATCTCTTCGCCGCGTCTTGGCGTCCGTGTGAATGAAGAGGTCTCTGTGCGCTCTTAATCATCAGCAGCCTCCTCCTCCTCCTCGTCGTCGCCGCCGCCGCCGTCGAGTATATACGCAAATACATAAATTCACACATTAATCAATAGCATTTTAGTGCTCGAGAAAAGCGCTATACGCGCCAGACTGTTATAAAGCAGAACGCAGCTACGCGCATTTAATAGACTCTACCCAATCGTGACTGCCCCCCCGCCCCCCCACGAAATTAAACACACACACGTACGCATGCACGCGTGTGTGTGCGTGTGAGAGAGAGAGGGCGTGATAGGGTAGGTGCTCGCTAACAGTGACTGTGGCCGTGCAACACAAACTATGGACCATAGTTTTGGATTGAGCACGGGGTGTAACAGAGCGACACACACCCAGATACCGAAACGATACCCCAATCTCGGCCGTGCAGCCAATGTGTCTCTCGTCTGGCCCATTACGAATTTCTTTAGAGACACACCCAGACCCGGGGCTTGAACCAAGTTTCTCAGACGCTGTCTTTCCGACAGACCTGTTCTTCACCTGAGGACGGCTGCTTGCGTTGTGGCCGAAACGTCGGGAAAATTATTTAATTATGTTTTATTTTTATTATTTTATTATTTCCCTTCTACGTGACTTTACCGAAAGAACCAAGAAGATGAATCCCTGCAGTCACGAAAGCTTTAAATCGAAATTGAGCCCAGTTTCTCAGGCGTGCTGGTCTTTCACTCGGCCATTGTGAACCCCTTGAGCGATTAAACAAACACGGAATTAAACAAGGCACGTGTGTGTGAAAGAAAGAGAGAGAGATAGTGATATGTAGGTGCTCGCTAACAGCGACTGTGCCCATGCCACCCACACTACGGACCGCACAGTGAACCCACTGCGGCCTGCACTCCTTCAACGCAGGAGGAGGAGAACGAGCGGCGACACGACACGAACTCTCTCTCTGCTGAAGCCCTCTCGTCGTGCCAGCAGCAGCAGCAGCAGGAGGAGGAGGGCGACACGACACGAACTCTCTCTCTCTCTCTGCTGAAGCCCTCTCGTCGTGCCAGCAGCAGCAGTAGCGGCAAGACGTCCACACTGTCATCGAGCTCCTGAACCAGATCGCTGCTGCTGCTACCATCAAGAATGCTTGTATGCATGTTGAACTTCTTTCGCACCGTACGTGGTCGACCGCGCTCATCACGCGCAAGGAGAGCGCGGAGTCGCGTGGCGACCGGATTCAGCGGCAGCCGCTGCTGTCATTGTGGTGCCGGTTGATGGAATAAAAAAAAACAATCACCGACCGCGGTCTGTTCAAAGTGCTCGCGGTGTCGGGACCCAGAGTTGGTGGTCGAGGTTGTGAAGGCGGTGGCGGGAGTCGTGGATGGCCGCAAGTCTTCTCTCGTGCGAGTCAACGCAGCTCCGGCGTCAGCTCGGACCACCGCTAGGACAATGACACTCTGACACTCGAACAGAGAGAGGGATCACTGCCACGCGAGCTGAAACTAAAACTGAACTTTTTTTTTTTACCGAGTTAAGGTCCCACTGAGCTGTGTAGATCTTTTATTCAAAAGTGACCCTGGCTGTCACACACGATAGCTCAACGAAGTGGCTTTTCACGTGGAAATTAATATCAGCCAAACACTCTAAACGCATATTCTTAGGTTTTTTCGGTAAAGTCACGTAGGTAAAAAATTTAAATTAATAAAAGTAAAATAAAAAAAATAACGACGTTTCGGAGGCAACACAAGCTTCCGTCTTCACTTTTATTAATTTAATTTTTTCCTACGTGACTTTACCGAAAAAAACCTAAGAATATGAATCCTTGCAGTCACGAAAGCTTCAAATCTACTCTAAACGCAACCTTGATTTTAAATGTGGAGGGAACAACTGGAGAGGACCCGGAGAAAATCCCTTCCGATATTAGGAGCTGTGAACTTTTAAATCCAAATCCATAAACGAATTTCTTTAGAACTGCTAGTTGTGTTTAGTGTTGTTGTCATTCACCCCGCAGCTCCGATGATTACGGTTGGCTACGTACGGTGTGAAATAAGTTGGTCTCCAGCTACAGTCTTCTGAGACGGGAGGGAGGGAGGCATGGATGCAGGGAGGGAGGGAGAGATGCAGGCCAGCTGTAGTCTTCTAAGAAGATTAAGAAGACCCAGAAGCGGATCTAGAAATGCCCCAAAGTGGGGGATGAGGGCAGGAGGGTGGGCGGTCCTGAAATGTAAAGCTACGAATTTAAATACCCCCCCTCCTCTCCGCACCCGACACAAACTAATAAAACACAACGATAGCAACTCTCCGATGTATTTTCTCCGGTACATATCAAGGCAATGTCTGCATCGCAATAAAGTTGGGGTGGGGCTCTCGCACCAGGTACTTATTTGAGGCTGAGTCGACCTAGGGGAGGCCCAGTGCCGGTTCAGATAATTGTCATTGGTGTTTGCCGTAAACGGGAATGTAACTTGGGTTGCCAGGTTTGTAGCGCAGCGCGCTAACAACTACGCCACCGCTCCTCACACAAACCCACACACAGGCAGACACATACAGAAGAAAAAGACAAATATCCCCCGTATAGCCTTCAAAGACCGTTGGGGCAAGTGCTCTTAGCGAGCACCTATGAAGGCCATACACAAGACACGCACAGACAGACACATACACACACGCACAGACACACACAAACACGCACACACAGACACACACAAAGACACACAGACACACACACGCAGACACACGCAGACTCACACGCACACACAGACACACGCAGACTCACACGCAATGCATTCGCGTGCCTCCACGCCGAGGACGTGACTAGGCGAGCTTGCTCCGAGCCGCGGCTGCATAAAATCGGGCTTCGGTCAGGGATATTTGCACTAAAATGCTGATGGAGGTAGAAAATAGGGGGGGGGGGCGGGATTAGAGGGTGGGGCATGGGGGATGGATGGGAGGGGGCGGTGGTGGTCACTGCACTGCATCTCTTCTGCAGGACGCACGCAAACACATAATTGTTCTTTGATCAAATAAAGATGTCAAGGAGAGGGAGGGAGGGGGGACGCATTGGCAAGGACACGCGATGCTGCGCGGGCGAGCATCGTAACGACACGGGGTGTGCACAAAGACAAAGACCTCCCGTGTAGCCTTTGACAGGGTCTCGGGGCAAGTGCTGATAGCGAGCTGCACCGGTACACACGATCGGTAAACGACGCCCTGCCGCATACGTCTCCCCAGTACAGATGTGTGTGTGTGTCACACACACATACACACACACATACAGACCGTGTCAGTGACTCATTTGAGGCCGAGTCCACCTAAGAGAGGACCAGGACCGGTTCAGAAATCACTCGCCTCCGATGTTGGCCGTGGCTGGGAATCAAACACGGCCCTCTAGAACTATGGCAAAAAAGCGTACGCCACGTTGACACATGCACGTCCAACCATAGCCCCCGACGTAGCCTTTAAAGACTGTGGTTAGCGAGCGCCTATTAAGGCCGGCACAGCACACAGGGGAGTGTGGGGTGCGACGAGAGCCGATGTTTACACACCACACGCGGGCACTCATTTACGTCTGAGTTGACTTAGGGGGAGGCCCGGTAACGGGTACGAACACCACGTGGCCCTGCCTGGTCATCGAACTCGGGTCGCCCCTCCAGGCACGTTGCGCACTGTGCTAACCACTGCGCCACCGCTCCGCACTGGGGGGTAGAGACACTCACACACAATCACACAAACACAAAGATAAAGACAAAGACCCCCCGTATAGCCTTAACATACTCTAGGGGCAAGTGCTGTTAGCAAGCACCTATAAAAGCCGGCACGGCACACGAGGGGGTGGGTGGCCAACACCACGCCCGGCCGCCTTTGTCTCCCCAGTGGCGATGTTTACACATCGCATCAGGTATTCATTTTAGGCTGAGCGTGAATCGAACTCGAGTCGCCAGATTCGTAGCACGGCGTGCTAACCGCTACACTACCGCTCCCCCCACAGACACTCACACACACACACAGACACATACACAGACATTCACACAGACACACTCACACAGACACACGCAGAGATACTCACACACGCACAGACACATACACAGACATTCACACAGAGACACTCACACATAGACACACACAGACACACACAAAAACACACACAGACATTCACACAGATATACACATAGACACACACACAGACACTCACACAGAAACACACAAAGACACACACACATTTACATAGACACACAAACATTCACACAGATACACACACTCACACAGACACACACACACAGACACACAGACACTTACACAGACACACACAGAAACACACAGACACACACACACAGACATTCACATAGACACACAATTACATTTACACAGACAGACACAAAGACATTCACACAGACACGAACAAAGACACTCACACAAACACACAAACTCACGGCTGTGTCTGTCTGTCTCTTGGTGCCGGTTGAAGGGCGCAACTCATTAATTCCTCTCCCTATTAACAACTTTCAGTTTTATTCAGGCCATCAGAATAGAGATAGGGGGTGGGTGGGAGCGGAGAGATGGGGTAGGTGGAGAGACATACGCAGTGGTGTAGGAGTGTGAGCAGTGAAACTTGGTGTCAAAAAATAGCCAAGGCCCACTGAGCTCTCTAGCTCTTCTCAGAAGCGACTTGGCCACTAATAATCGCTCAACTAAGTGGCTTAGCACGTGCAACTTTACAGCAGCGAAATACTCTAAACCACCGTGCTAAGTCTTTAATGTATTTGGTGTGCCTCGCACACATATTACGATGTATTTAACTTGCGTGTGCTCACTGCATGGAGGTGTTCTCTTCCCCGTGTGTTCCCCTCTTCATGTTCTCTTCCCCGTGTTCCCCTCCTCGTGTTCCCCTCCCCGTGTTCCCCTCTACGTGTTCCTCTCCACGTGTTCCCCCCCACGTGTTCCTCTCCACGTGTTCCCCCCCACGTGTTCCCCCCTCGTGTTCCCCTCAACGTGTTCCCCTGGACGTGCCCCCCCCCTCGTGTTCCCCTCCACGTGTTCCCCTCCTCATGGTTCTCTCCTCGTGTTCCCCTCCTCGTGTTCCTTCTCCCGTGTTCCTCTCCTCGTGTTCCCCTCCTCGTGTTCATCTCCTCGTGTTCCCTTCCCCGTGTTCCCCTCCACGTGTTTCTCTCCTCGTGTTCTCCCCCACGTGTTCCCCTCCACGTGTTCCCCCACACGTGTTCCCCTCTGCTCCGTGTAACTGTGTAATCAACTCGCATCTCCCTCCACGCCGCTCCGCACGCACTACATCCTGGCACTCACTGCGTGAACGCAACGCTCCTGGATCAGCTGAGCGCTGCGCGTCTGCGTCTGGACTCTGCCCCCTGGTGTTGTTCACGGTCGTAGACGTTGCCCTGCATTTAACCAGAGATGATATACACCCCTTGAACATACTAAATCCATCGGGATCCATGGCATACTAACCCCATTGAGAGACTAATCCCATTGAGTGCCACGGACTTCTGATAGCGCGTCACGCTATAATCATAGCGACAAAACGCACGTCTGCACGTTGTACTTCTTTCGCACCGTTACGAAGGTCAGGCGAAATATCTCACTCCAACCTCACCCGCTACCCCCTCTGCTCCCACTCCTCCCTTGCTGCCCGTGAGCTGCCCGTCTCCCACCACCTCTCGACCCCCCAATAAACATCGCCAGCAGAGGGCAGCAAGATACCTCGACTCCCGCTGCGGCCAACGATCAGATCCCCGCAGTGATCCACCCGAGCGCGCGTGTGCGGAGCTCCTCCGCCCATGGTTGTGGAGCTGAAACGTCTGCTCTGCGATCCACCACCCGGGAGGAGCTATGGGCCAACAATCACCCATCCGCAGGCTTCCCTCGCTATATGCGGGCTCGGTTTGTGCGGTTTCGCCCTGCGTATGCGGCTAACATATATATGTGGCCAAAAATTCGCCGTGCAGTACGTGTGTATGTTGAACTTCTTTCGCACCGTACGTTGCCAACAGTGCTGATCGGAGGTTGGAGGCAGGAGAAGAACACAGTTTGACTTCGCTATATGTGCGGCTATGCGGTGGGACGCGAGGCAACGTTGTGTGTGTGTGTGCTGTGCGTACTGCGTGTGTGCTTTGTGCGCGACCAGGCAGCTGTCCCACGCACAAGCATACATACAGAGATACACACACACATATACATACAGAGATACACACACACATATACATACAGAGATACACACACACATGTACATACAGAGATACACACACACATACAGAGATACACACACATACAGAGATACACACACACATGCAAAGACACACACATATACATACAGAGATACATACAGAGATACACACACATATACATACAGAGATACACACACATATATACATACAGAGATACACACACACAGATACACACACATATACATACAGATATACACACACATACAGAGATACACACGTATAAATACAGAGATACATACACAGATATACGTGCACAGAGATACAAAAACAAAGGAAAAAGATCCCCCGTATAGCCTTAACAGACTGTTGTGGCAAGTGCTGTTAGCGAGCACCTATGAAGGCCGGAACGCCACACGAGGGGGTGGGTGGCCAGCACCACGCCCGACCGCCTTTGTCTCCCTAGTGGCGATGTTTACGCACCACACCAGGTACTAATTTGAGGCTGAGTCGACCTAATGGAGATACAGGACCGGTTCAGATAATCTTCACTGGGTGTTGGCCGTGAGCGGGAATCGAACTCGGGTCGCCGGGTTCGTAGGGCAGCGCACTAACCGCGACTACACTACCGCTCCCCACACACCGAGATACACAGAGATACACAGAGACACACAGAGATACACAGAGACACACAGAGACACACACAGAGACACACACTGTGATACACACAGAGACACACAGAGACACACACAGAGACACACAGAGATACACAGAGATACACAGAGATACACACTGAGATACACAGAGACACACATAGACACACAGAGATACACACACTGAGATACACAGAGATACACAGAGACACACAGAGATACACATTGACACACAGAGACATACAGAGACACACACACAGACACACACAGATATACACATAGATACACCGAGACACACAGAGACACACACAGAGACACACAGAGATACACAGAGACACACAGACACACACAGAGACACACATAGACACACAGAGACACACCGAGACACACACAGAGACACACAGAGACACACACACAGACACACACAGAGACACACATAGACACACAGAGACACACCGAGACACACACAGAGACACAGAGAGACACACAGAGACACACAAAGACACACAGAGATTCACCACTGTGTGTACTCTGTGTACTGCGGCGTTAATTGGCAGGCAGCGGTGCGCTGTGGCTTCGGTGACCGCGCGGTCCACACGCTACGCGATTTCGCTTAGTGCGCTCTCTTTCAGGCACGCGTCTACTTACCGCACAGAGCGAGGCGGGTGGGGGGGGGCCTCTAATGCCCTGCAGACATTCCGGAGTACGAGCCCCATCTATGGGTAGAAGTTGTGATGATTAGTATTTGTCTTTTTGGTTCTTTCGGTAAAGTCACGTAAAAGGGAAATAATAATAAAATAATGAAAATATTATTTTATAATAAAATATTATTTTATTATGTTTTATTTTTATTATTTTATTATTTCCCTTCTACGTGACTTTACCGAAAGAAGCAAGAAGATGAATCCCTGCAGTCACGAAAGCTTTAAATCGAAAGATTAGTATTTGTTTAACGTGTGAATTCTGCGTCGGGGATTTGTATTTGCCATCCGTGGTACCGAAACGAAAATCGCTGGATGCTTACGATGTCATTAGCGTCTGCTCTGCTTTATCCTGAGATCTACACACACACAACGATGTGTGTGTGTGCGTGGATCCACGCATTGGTCACCGCTGCTTTAATCTCATCCCATTGAAAACCCCTTCGCTGTTCGTAGAGTCCAGAGGAGTACAGCAGCCTGCACGAGTCGAGCTGAGACCTCTGGGTGAGTGGTGAGTGTGTCCGCTCACTGGATGATTCGATCACAGTCGACCCCGACGCTTTTGTGGGCGTCGTGAGATGAAGAATCCGATCGAAAATCTCTCGAGGGGGAGTGCGATCATTCCGTGTGTTCGAGGACGGTCAACGGAAGCAGGCATCACAGAGCTACTACTGAGAACGCCTAAAGTGGCCTCTGTTACAAACAATTAAGGGGCAGTAATGTTCCCATCCGCCCCGATGCAGGAGAGTAATGCTACCCGCGTGGCTGTGATATTGATGCTTTTAATTCCCCAGAGCTGGATTGTTGTTGTTTTTTTACAAATTCCAGTAACACAAATTAAAGGAATGTAATGGGTTTAATGTGTTTGTGCAAATCATTGGTGAACGGGCTGAGATCATGAACTCACCACACTTGAGAATTTGTTTTAATCAAAACACAGTCTTCGTGTCTACGTGAGTCTACACGCCTCTGTGATAGTCTACGCGTCCCTATCCTTGTCAATTGCCCTGCCACGTGAGTCCATGGATCATCCAATGTACATTGAAGTCGTTGATGGCCGGGCTGATACGATCAACACACGCGAGGAATTTTTCCGCACCTCTCATTAGCACGGTCGGCCACGTACGGTGCGAAAGAAGTTCAACATACATATACACACGTACATACAACACGCGTACACGTGTGTACACACCCCTCCCCCCCCAAAAATACAAATATCCCTCGTGTAGCTTTAACAGACTGTAGGGGCAAGTGCTGTTAGCGAGCACATATGAAGGCCGGCACGGCACACGAAGGGGTCGAGGGCCAGCGCCACGCCCGGCCGTCTTTGTCTCCCCAGTGTCGATGTTTACACATCGCACGAGGCACTCATTGGAGGCTGAATCGATCCTAGGGGAGGCCCAGGACCGGTTCAGATAATCGTCACCGGTGTTGGCCGTGAGCGGGAATCAAACTCGTGTCGCCGGGTTTGAAGCGCTAACCGCTACACCACCGCTCCCCACTCACACACAGGGGACATGCGAGCCACACGCTTGGCCATGGCGGGTTAAGAAAAAGTGTCACGCCACCTGCCAAGTTACTGAGCGCCCTGGGGCCCTAACCCCGCTTGGTGAGTGTTGCTCTTCGCTCCGTGGCTGCTGTCAGCTCAGTTATTCCAGGTAATTGCTTATTACGGAGTGCCATAAACACACACCGAGCCCGCGACCCACGTGTGTTGTTATACGACCCAACAGATTGGACCTCACTTGCCTTCTCGGATCACGACGGACTGTGTTTTTTTTTGCCGTAACGTTGCCCACGGCCGTGAATGCTCACCGTGATTGATTTGTGACTTTGTGAATTTGTGAATGCGAATTTGTGATTGTTAATATGTGAATGTGAATCTGCGAATGTGAATTTTGTCAATGTGAAATTGTGAATGTGATTTTGTGAATGTTAATATGTGAATGTGAATTTGTGAATGTGAATTTGTGAATGTGATTTTTTTTATTAGTGAGTGTGAATTTTGTGAATTTGCATTTTGTGAATGCGAATTTGTGAGTGTAAATTTGTTAATGTGAATTTTTGCGAATGTGAATTTGCGGGAAAAAAACTAAATCAACGCAATGGACACCGACCAAAGAGGCGTGAAACAAAACGTGCGAAGTACGCAAAGAAGCACACACACAGAGAGAGAGAGGTGAGTGAGAGAGGTGAGAGAGGTGAGAGAGGTGAGAGAGGGGGGGAGTAGGGCGCTATTTCGTCGCCCAATATTTGCCGGGTCGCTTGTAGCCCACTCTGGGTAGCCGCAGCCAGAGACGGAGGCATCCTGGACGTGGTGTGCCGGCTGCGTAGACATCATGCGGTGTTTGCCGACCCATGGCAGAATCGAACAAAGCGAAGCCTTGATGAGAGAAGCGGGGGGGGGGGGTAAGAGCGTGCTTAGAAGACGGGCAGAGGAGGAAGACGTGTCGAGGAGAGATAACACGTGTAAGTCTTACAGACATCGCACCATCACATCGAGGGCGCCACGGTGGCAAGATGTTAACTCCCACGCCTGGGTACATGGGAGGTTGTGGGTTCGATTCTGACCCTGACGCCTGTATACTGGGGTCGGGATCGAACCCAAGGCGTGGCGAACAGTGGACGGGTGCGAGGGGCTATTTGACCCCCACCACCTTCAATTCCAAAATGACACCAATAATGAACCACGGATAAAAAGGCAAAACCACGCTTGTCCCGAAGAATTCAATTCCGCGGGCAGCAAAAATGCCACGCTGCAGATGGACTGGCCGATGTATCACTGTGAATAAACTCGCCTCGCTCCCTCTATTGTGACGTAGCGAGTGGGCTCCCCCCCCCACCCCTCCCCCTCCCCCCGCGGGTGAGGGGAGGGGTCATTACCCACCTGAGACCTTGGGTAGAATTTACGTGATGACGTCATTCCAGGCAGGTTCCGTGGCCACAACATCAGCCCCCCCCACCCACATCATCATGCAATGTTCAACTGACTGCAGTGCCGAGGTATACAGAGATGCTAACATAGCCCATGGGTCTCTATGCAAGTCTATGGCTCTCTGTCGAGTGCATGGGTCTCTGTATAAGCCCATGGATATTGCGAGTACATGGCTCTCTATTTAGTTGATGGGATTACGTGGAACTCTGTGGCTCTGTATGTCCGTGTTACTGGTCTCCATGTAAGCCGATGGGTCTCTGTGTAACTCCATGGCTATGCAGTTAGTCTATGGGACTCTCTGTGACTGCTACGCTGCGCGCGTATGCGGGTCTCTAAGTGACTCTATGGGTCTCAAATATAAGCCTTCTGTGCGGAGTACTTTCTGAGAAAATACATATCCCAATTTAAATGTCGTGCTTTCGTGACCCGATTGCCAGAGCCATGCTTTTGTTTCATGTTTTTGTTTTTTGTTTGTTGCGGTTGCACCCGATTCAAGAGCCGAATGGTTCACAGGGCTCTTCCAAATAAATGAAACTGAAACTGGGTTACATTTTGGTGGAGGCGGCGGGGACAGGGGACAGAACAGGGGGGGAGTGAAGGGGGGGTGGATGGGGGAGAGAGGAGTTAAATAAAAAGGAGGATTAACGCATTCCTCACCTCTTGATCCGCGAGCTCCCTCTCCGTGTACCTGCTTACCTGCAGGTGAGCCGAGACATCATCATCATCATCACTAAAGCACACACGTACTAAAGACAAAGATCCCCGCCCTCCGTGTGGGCTGCACAAGGGCGCGAGGGGCAAGTGCTGTGTTGGAGACACCAACATCTTCCTCGCTCTCCCTCCCCGGCAGTGCTGATGTGTCAGCACAGATGCAGAGCGACAACCACCATTTCACGTTCATGTGGTCGAGCTCAGATATGCACCGCTGAAGCGGATGCTCGTTTTGAGGCTGAGTCGACTTAGAAGGAGGCGAGACCGCGGGTGGGCGGGGGGGGCTAGTGAGGGGGGGGGGCGAGGTCAGTGGAGGGAGAGCGCGGGGGGAGGGGTGCGGGGGGTTTTCCTCCAAATTTGTGACAACAACAACAACATCACCACCAACATCATCATCATCATCGCTCACTCGCAGCAACAATTCCTCGTCACAAGGCCACGGGGCCACAGCCAAGGCTGCCAACAACTCCCGATGAACGAAATAGACGACGAGAAACAACACAAAGACAAAGTTCCCCCGTATAGACTTGGGTGCAAGTGCTGTTAGGGGGAAGGGCCTATGAAGGACCGGCCGGGCACACGAAGGAGGTTTTGTGGCCAACACCCCAGCCCGGCCGCCTTTGTCTCCCCATTGGTGATCTTTGCACACACCACAGAAGGTACTGATTTCAGGCTGAGTCGACCTAGGGGAGGCCCAGGACCGTTTCAAATACAATCGCTGTCACTGTCATCGGTCGTGAGTGAGAATCACACACGCAGAAAGTACAATGTACGATGTGCGTGTGTGTGCGGAGCGGTGGGGAGTGGTTAGTGCGCCGCGCTACGAACCTGACTATCCGAGTTCGATTCCCGCTCAGGGCCAACACCGGTGACGATTACCTGAACCGGTCCTGGGCCTCCTCCCCTAGGTCGACTCAGCCTAAAATGAGTACCTGGTGCGCTTTGTAAAAATCGCCACTGGGGAGACAAAGGCGGCCGGGCGTGGTGCTGAGCACCCATCCCCTCGTGCGCCGCGCCGGCCTTCATAGGTGCTACTCGCTAACAGCACTTGCCCAAGCTTTCTGTTAAAGGCTATACGGGGGGTCTTTGTCTTTGTTGTATAGGGGGGAGCGGTAGTGCAACGGTTAGCGTGCTGCGCTACGGCCCAACGCCGGTGTCGAGGTTTTGCCGTCTCGGTGACTGAGACACGCTCTTGATAACTGCTCTCTCGTGACAGCAGTACCCACAGTTGTCCCTACATGGTACGGCCAATCGGGGTAGCCGCCTCGGGCCCCGTGCTTTGGGGGGGGGCGAGGTGTACTACCGGTTTAGTTGAAAGACACCGCCACGCGGTGGTCTGAATCGTGGGCGGCTTTGGACGTGGCAAACGAAAAAAAATCACTCCCCCATCTCACGGTGCAAGCGCCGGGATTCTCTCTTCCACGACGCTGAACTGCGCTCGAACGCGACACGGCAGATGATCGAACGCGACACGGGGGGGGGGGGGGGGTGGGGGGGTGGCGGTGCGCGTGCACGTTCCATGAATGGGAGAGCGAATCAATCGCCCCGACTGCGACCGTGCGGCTCCATCCATGCGCATCGTGGCGATGTCGCCGAAATCCACGCCGCGTCAACCGCCACGATTGGACTAGATGGGGAAAACCTTGCGTTCATTCATGGACGATCATTAAGAAATAAGATAAATACCGTTGATTTTCACAACCTCATACGGAGCAAGAAGAAGAAGAATTTTGAAGGCAGAGCGGGGCCCACGCGGTGTAAGTTGCCTCGGCCCCCAACCCCTGCCCTGGACGATCATGACGACTCCATGCAGCACACCTCCCGATGTCCACCCTACTCCTCCTAATCCTCACCCCCCCGTCTCATCGCCGCGCGAGGACGAATGAACGTCGGGCGGGTCTCGACAGCCTCCTAAACGACTGCCGTTGGGCTGCAATTGATTTTTTTTTAAATACAAAAAAACTGATCTCGTCCTTGAGTCATTAATCTCGACCGCTCCACCAGCACCACCCTCCTCCTCCTCCCACTGTCGCGTCCTTGCACTCACGGTCCAACTCCCACTGACACAGCAATGCGGACGACCCCCCCCCCCTTCATTCACCACCAACAACCACAACCAGCCACCACCAACCACCACCATCCACCACCAACCACCACCAGCCACCACCAGCCACCACCAACCACTACCGCCAACTACCACCAGCCACCACCAACCACCACCAACCATCACCAACCACCACCAGCCTCCACCACCAGCCACCACCAACCACCACCAGCCACCACCAGCCACCACCAGCCACCACCAGCACATCATCGCCACGATCATCAGCAGCTTCGCTGTCATCGCCGTGGGCCGCCCCTTCCATCACCACCGCGGCTGTGGTGATGATGGTGATGGTGGTGATGGTGGTGGTGGTGATGATGGTGGTGATGATGGTGATGGTGGTGGTGATGATGGTGATGGTGGTGGTGGTGATGGTGGTGGTGATGATGGTGATGATGGTGGTGATGGTGATGATGGTGATGATGGTGATAATGGTGGTGATGGTGGTGATGGTGATGATGATGGTGGTGGTGGTGATGGTGGTGATGGTGGTGATCTTCTTCTTCACAAGTCGCTGTTTGCCGTCAACGCCGTCGCTTCCACGAACACCGAGTACGGCCCCCTCGTAAGGGGGGGAGTTGAGTGTGAGGTATAAACGTCCACCACGAGGGAGACAAAGGCGGCCGGGCGTGAAGCTGGCCACCCACGCCCTTGTGTGCCGTGCCGGCCTTAATAGGTGCATGCTAACAGCACTTGCCCCAACAATCTGTTGAGGCTAAATGGGGGATCTTTGTCTTTGTGGGGTGGACGCCTCTGTGTGTGATGGACACCTCTATGTGTGTGTGTCGCCGTCTCTGTGTGTGTGTCGTCGTCTATGGGTGTGTGTGTGATGGACACATCTCTGTGTGTGTGTCTCCGTCTCTGGGTGTGTGTGTGATGGACACATCTCTGTGTGTGTGTCTCCGTCTGTGTGTGTGTGTCTCCGTCTCTGGGTGTGTGTGTGATGGACACATCTCTGTGTGTGTGTCTCCGTCTGTGTGTGTGTGTCTCCGTCTCTGGGTGTGTGTGTGATGGACACATCTCTGTGTGTGTGTCTCCGTCTGTGTGTGTGTGTCTCCGTCTCTGGGTGTGTGTGTGTGATGGACACATCTCTGTGTGTGTGTCTCCGTCTGTGTGTGTGTGTGTCGCCGTCTCTGTGTGTGTGTCGTCGTCTATGGGTGTGTGTGTGATGGACACATCTCTGTGTGTGTGTCTCCGTCTGTGTGTGTGTGTCTCCGTCTCTGGGTGTGTGTGTGATGGACACATCTCTGTGTGTGTGTCTCCGTCTGTGTGTGTGTCTCCGTCTCTGGGTGTGTGTGTGATGGACACATCTCTGTGTGTGTCTCCGTCTGTGTGTGTGTGTCGCCGTCTCTGGGTGTGTTTTATTGCCAAATCCCGCTTCCGGAGCCTCCTCGCTAAACCGGTTCATTGCCTTCCTGTTGGCTCCGTCTGGGTCGCCGCGTGGAGAGCGAGGGGAGAACGAGAGGCGAGATTCAAGTCTATTTTGTTGACCCAGGCGAGAACTCAAGAGGCCAGTGACAAGTCTCGTGTGCGAGACTCAACAAGGCAGAGACATACTGTATACCGTACGTGCAAAAATAAAAACCAATACAGCAAAGAGACGTCAGAGCAAAAGAGATAACCAGGTCGAAATGAAAACCAAAATAATCAAATCGAGATCAGAGCCGAAGAGAAATCATAGCATAGAGAGCCATACAGAAATCAGAGCAGAGATAGCCAAGTAGAAATCAGATCATAGACAGCCAAATAGAAATCAGAGCAGAGATATCCAAATATAAATCATAGCAGAGACAGCCAGATAGGCAATGTGGAATTGTCATCATTGCCCCACGTCGATCAGCACCAATGCTGCAATGCTCACTTGAGCAGAAATTCACTTTGACTTAAAATTCTCGTACTCGGATAATTGTCCCAGATAATTGTCTCAGATAATTATCCCAGCGAATCAACGCAGCTAATATGTCCCAGATAATTATCACAGCTAATGTGTCCCAGCTAATATGTTCCGGATACTATGTCCAACCTAATATGTCCAAGATGATTGTCTCAGATAATTGTCCCAGCGAATCTGTCCCGGATAACATTACCTCCCATAAAATCGCTATGCTGTTGTAATTCAGGGGCTCACGAATACATCCCAACTGTGAGCTGCCCAGCGCAGATGACTGTGCGTGGGCTCTTGGTGTTTGGACACGGGGTGGAGGAGAGGCAGGCTGGGGGCAGACCGCGCTGAGTGGGAGTCTCTCTTGGGCGAGTGGAGTGGGGGGAGAGGGTCACAAGCGGGTCATAGACTGGAGGAGGTAGGGGTACGCGCGCGCGCGCGTGTGTGTTGTGTGTGTGGTGCGTCTCCTGTAGGGACATACACAACACGATGTTGTGTATGTCCCTAGGTGTGTTTATGTGTGGGTGGCTGTATGTACGTATGTATGCGTGTGTTCTGGATGCTCGCTAATAACACTTATTAGGAAGCCACTGGATATTTTCACTTTTAAATATATATTGAAAATGGCATTTCTTTATAACTGCTCTTGTGTTTAGTTTCTTGTACTTCCCCGGCACTTACCATTAGCACGGTTGGCTACGTACGGTGCGAAATAAATTCAGCACACATACACACTTGCCCTCCAAGTGTGTTATGGCTATGAGGGGGATCGTTGTCTTTGTTTCTGTACGTGTGTGTGTCATGTGTGTGTGTGTCTATAGGTGTGTGCGTGTATTCGATTCCCGCTCAAGGCTACCAACATCGGTGACGAATCTCTGAACCGGTTCTGGACCTCAAATAAGTCCCTGCTGCGATTCGTAAAACATCTCCGCTGGGGAGACAAAGGTGGCAGGGCATGGTGCTGGCCACCCACATCCCCTCCGTGTAGCGTGCGGTCCTTCATAGGTGCTCGCCTACAGCACTTGCCCCAACAGCCTGCGTAGGCAACACGGGGATCTTTGTCTTAGCGGTGTCCGTCCCTGTGTGTGTGTGTGGAGCCTGCAGTATTTTTCAGATCAGAGCCGGTGCCTTGGCAGGTTGAGCTGCTGGGGCTCAGTGCTATCTTAAGTCGATCAACCATCGCCACTGCTCTCATTTAGAAAGGTCAGGAATCCCTCCCCTCTCCCGTCCCCTGCTCTCCTTTCTTCTACCCACCCCCTACCTCTCTCTCTCTCTCTCTCGCTTCTCTTAGTCCAGGAGCCCAGGCCAGAAATCTCACTCGTGCAGATCCCGGTGATAAAACATTCGCGGTTTCAATGTCTCGATGTGGACAATGATTGTAATAATAACAACAACAACGGTACATTTATGGGAGAAGCACTCGAAGTTCGTGGGGTTATTGAGTAATCCACTCTCACTGGCCATGTCAATAAATCTGTACGGATAAAGTTTAGCTACCTTACGTGGTAGCGATTTCTGCTCTGACCCATGGACTATCATTACCATCTCACTCTACTCTCCTCCACACATATTCCTACCTATCCCCACTCTCTCTCTGCACTATCTCTCTCGCCCTTCTCTCGCCTTCCTCTCTATTCCATCTATTCTCTATCCCCCCCCCCCCCCCGTCTCTCTCTCTGGGTTCAGAAGATTCCTTTGAGGGAGAAGGTGGGACAGACCCCAAAGTTGCAATTTCACAGTGAAATTCCCTGCAACGATGAGCTTCACGGCCGTGCGAACATCTGCCCAGTAACAATCTGCAGCGAAGCATGATGATGATGATAGTAAACACGGTAAACACGGAGCAACGTCGCATATCCGCTCTGACCAGTTAACCGCCCTCACCACCCAGTGTTGGAATCAGTGCCTGGCATGGCGTGCCTCTCTCTGCAGAAGTACACTCAACCCTCCTCCTCTATGCGAGCAGCGATGCCATCTCGGGCACATTCGTTTGCTCTTCCAGGTGTGGGAACCTTTGTTCTGCCAAGGGCCAATTGGATATTTATAACATCATTCGCGGGCCATACAAAATTACCAACTTAAAAATTTGCCTGTTTATATTTGCTCAAACATTTAATTAACTCACCCGTAATGTGATGGCTGGAACTGCTTCTCTTTGGTGTAGCGTGTAATGCTAGCTGGTATTGATGATGTTGCTACTCGCAACTGCTTTTCCAGGTTTGCTCCGAGATTTATTGAATTTCGAGTCCCGCCTGTGGTTGCCTTGGCAGGGCCAGAGACAAAATGATTTCGCGAGGCCTCACACGGCCCGCGGGCCGGACATTCCCCACCCCTGTCCTATACCATGAACGTGCGCGTGCGAAGGTGGGGGAGCGGTGGCACGGTGGTTAGCGCGCCAAGCCGCCAACCCGGCGACTCCAGTTCGATGACGGCTCACGACCAAAAATATGACGTTGACAGCGGATATCCGAACCCGGTCCTGGGCCTCCGCTAGGTCGACTCAGCCTCAAATGTGTTACTTGGGTGCGGCGCGGTGGTTGTAAAGCATCAGCCGGGCGTGGTGCCGGTCACCCGAACCTCTCGTGTGCCGTGCCCGCTAACACCACTTGCCCCAGCAGCCTGCTAAAGGGGGGGGGGGAGAAACGTTGTCTCACGTGATCCACCAACCCCCGTTTTTGCCCCCCTATCGGCCCCTTGCCCCCCCCCCCCCCCAATGCTCCCACTACCCCACCCCACCCCGCACCCCCCCTCCCAACGTAGTTAAAGATAATAAGGCGGCGTTATTAATCGAGCACGGGGTCGGGGTGGCAGACGCGACGGTCGAAGGATCATTTCCTGGTAGCGGCGCTGTGGCTGTCGCCAGGACAATAGCGGAGGACAGGAAGGCGCGCGCGTGGGGGGGGGCGAGTGGGGGGGGCGAGAGGGGGGGGCGAGAGGGGGGGGCGAGAGGGGGGGCGAGAGGGGGGGCGAGGGGGGGGGCGAGAGGGGGGGGCGAGTGGGGGGCATGGGGGGGGCGAGGGGGGGGGCGCCCGTGTCTCCGTGCGATGGGGCGGGTGGGAATGGGTGGGGGCGAGGATCGGGGGGGGGGATCCTGGGGGGGGGGGAGGAGGAGACGTCTCGACTCTCTGTCCCTGCGCCCTTCAGAGCCATGAGCGAGATCACTCGGCACCAATAACAGCTGAGAAGGCAGCGACTTCAGTAGTAGTAGCACGGATGTAGTCGTGGTAGCACTCTCCTACCTCTCATCTCACTCTACTCCCCTCCACGCCCTCTCCTACATCTCCCCTCTCATCTCACTCTACTCCCCTCCACGCACTCTCCTACCTCTCCCCTTTCAACTCACTCTACTCCCATCCACGCACTCTCCTACCTCTCAACTCACTCTACTCCCCTCCACACACTCTCCTACCTCTCCCCTCTCATCTCACTCTACTCCCCTCCACACACTCTCCTACCTCTCCCCTCTCATCTCACTCTACTCCCCTCCACATACTCTCCTACCTCTCCCCTCCCATCTCACTCTACTCCCCTCCACACACTCTCCTACCTCTCCCCTCTCATCTCACTCTACTCCTCTCCACGCACTCTCCTACCTCTCCCCTCTCATTTCACTCTACTCCCCTCCACACACTCTCCTACCTCTCCCCTCTCAACTCACTCTACTCCCATCCACGCACTCTCCTACCTCTCAACTCACTCTACTCCCCTCCACACACTCTCCTACCTCTCCCCTCTCATCTCACTCTACTCCCCTCCACACACTCTCCTACCTCTCCCCTCTCATCTCACTCTACTCCCCTCCACGCACTCTCCTACCTCTCCCATCTCAACTCACTCTACTCCCATCCACTCACTCTCCTACCTATCCCCTCTCATCTCACTCCACTCCCCTCCACGCACTCTCCTACCTCTCCCCTTTCATCTCACTCTACTCCCCTCCACGCACTCTCCTACCTCTCTCCTTTCATCTCACTCTACTCCCCTCCACACACTCTCCTACCTCTCCCCTCTCATCTCACACCACTCCCCTCCACGCACTCTCCTACCTCTCCCCTCTCAACTCACTCTACTCCCCTCCACGCACTCTCCTGTTTCTCCCCTCTCATCTCACTCTACTCCCCTCCACGCACTCTCCTGTTTCGCCCCTCTCATCTCACTCTACTCCCCTCCACGCGATGTGTCTATTGCCCATGCATTGTTACGTCTCCATTATATGGGAACCTCATGTGAGACTAGGCTGTGGACCAATCAACTTCAAGGACAGTGCACATTATCAGAATTATGTCTTTTGTTTGTATTATGACTGCAGGTATTGCGGTCTATGCAAACATGACTCCTTGTAAAAAGGTGTCAGTTTTGTTGCCAGATAGAAGGGTAAAAAAACAATTATCATATGTCTCCATTGTTCAGTCTCGTGCGTTCCATGCAGCCCAAGTGTAACCGCGCGATTCGTCCCCAGCACAGGGGACGCAGAATGTGACTGAGCAGAGTGCAGTGCCCCCTGACTTCGTTCAGAAGCTGGGCTCGGAACCGTGTCCATATGAATGAACATTAAACCCCCCACGCATTTGCCACCAACACGATGTGTGGTACTTAAAATAAATAAACAAAAATAGCCGACGTTTCGGGGAAACGGCGTGTCTTCGTAGCAACAGCATACGCTCGCGACAATTACCTACCCAGACGATATCTCCACGCAAATTAACATTCAGATGAAATCGACATGTAAAACAAAGAATGAAAGTCCGTTCTTATTGTGCACATCGCGTCGGCTCCGCGTCCTTCGGAGAGAGCATCGCCGGTGCAGAGCTGTGCTTGCGTTGCACCAACGCTGTTGTCAATTGTGATGCTCTCCCAGAAGGCCGTGCGGCTGCTTGTACGTGTAACACACGATTGTCTGAGTTTGTGTGGAGGCGCATGTCCTTGCATTGGGAAGCGGAGCAACGGATCAAGCCCGTGTTGGAAAACGTCCCGCGGAAGCGGATATGACAGAGCTACCTCTGGTACTCCTCCACGTGACACCCCAGTAGGGGGCAGCACTTTCCCACCCGCCCAGCTGCAGGTGAGTAATGTTCATCGCATGGCAATTAAAGCGGCATTGTTAATTCTTACTCCTGCAAATAGCACACATATATAGTTTGTGCAATCATTGGTGAACGAATTGGTTTGTGCATTCATTACCATCAACTCACTGCGATTGAGAACCCGGTGTCATCACAACTCAGACCACGTGAGTTTATAGTTCTCTGTGTAAGTATATGGGTCTCTATGCATTACTATGAGTCTATTAATATATGGGATTATTTATTCATTCATGGGTCTCTGTGCATGAGCCACTCGTGATCGGGCTGAGACCATCAACTTATACTATACTTTTTGTATTTGACCAGGTAAGGCTCACTGAGCTTTATAGCTCTTTTTCAGAAGCGACCTGGCCACAAATGATAGCTCAAGGAAGTGGCATGTCACTTGGAAATTTATAGCAGCAAAATACTTGAAACGCGTGATGTTGATTCTAAACGCGGAGGGAAAACCCTGAGAACCCGGATACAAATCCAATCTACCACGGGTAGAGAGACACGCAAACTCCAAATACAAAAGCATCAGGTCGTGATCGAACCCATGACCTCCTGTATACCAGGCGAGGTAGTTAACATCTCGCCACAGCGGCCAACCCACGACGTTTGCGAACCCGGTTTCATGACAACTCACTCTCGATGCGAGTGTGTAGGTCTCATGAACTCCGCCACGGCAAACGACAAAAAAACGAGACGGCTCTTAGAACGACGTCCTTAAAATCCCCCTTGAAAGAACAACAACAAAAAAACCGAATCCAACATTGACACCCAGACACGGGAAGGGAGCCGTGGTCTGAAGACCTGGCCACTGGCTGGAGGAGTCGGTGTTGCGCTCTCCGAGTCTCTCCGGCGAGGCGAGCACGAGGAAGCCAAACGCCACGTGGATTATCACGGAGCGAGCTGCAGCTCTTCCAGGGCCCTAGCCCGCTCGGCTCGCACAGCCGTGCCACCTGTGCGTCTTGCGTTGGGCTTTTCGGTCACCTTAGAAAAACACGGAACCATCGTGGAAGCAACTGCATCCATGGCCATGCGAGATACTACCTGAAGAAGAAGAGGGAGGGTGGGTGAGTGGGTAGATGGGTGTTTGAGTGCGTGGGTGGGTAGGTGGGTGAGTGGGTAGATGGGTGAGTGGGTAGATGGGTGTTTGAGTGCGTGGGTGGGTATGTGGGTGAGTGGGTGAGCAGGTGAGTGGGTGGGTGAGTGAGTAAGTGAGTGGATGAGCGATAGGAAGGAGCTGTCACTCAACCGGCCCTCACGCACTCGCCCCGCCAGGAACACCACCAGCCCCACCAACGGTGTTCTGTCGCTTTCAAATTGGGCTTTTCGGTCAACTTACAAGACACGGGACCATAGTGGGAGCACTGCATCACTGACCCACGAGGGACTACGAAGGCGAAGATGGGTCGCGATGAAGGGTCTGTGCATCCCTGTGTATGTCTATCCCTCTCTATGTATGATTATGGACAACTCGCTAGAGAACTCGGATCGCTTCGCTAGAGAACTACTCGACATCTGTGGGAAAAATAGCTTCATAGCTCATCGGATTCCTCCAGTATTAGTAAATATTCTGATTCTGATCGGCTTAATCGCTGCGGTTCGGCGGCTGGGACCCGGAGTCGAACCCAGGCACGGCCTGGTTGCCGGCTCGGCCCTGTAACCTCTGAGCCACCGGGCTGGCCTCTCTATCTTAATTTGAGTTCGAGTGCTCCATTGGGGTGGGGCCAGGGGGGAGGAGGAGAAGGGGGGTTAGATGGTGCGCGCGCAAAGGGGTTTGACACAGGAGGACCCCCTTAAGGGACCCCCCACACACGCGGTGTAAATCACGGTAATGGGACGTGAGTTAGGGGCACATTGCCACGTGAAGAATTCTGCGTTGCCTTCTCTCTCCACCCCCCCCCCCCCCCCACTTGGACCCCCATATCTACATCCACCTTCTCCCTCCCTCCCTCCACTCCCCCCCCCCCCCACCCGCCCACTGGGACTCCCATATCCCCATCCACCCTTCTCCCTCCACTCACCCCACTGGGACTCCCATATCCCCATCCACCTTCTCCCCCCACTCACCCCACTGGGACTCCCATATCCCCATCCACGCTTCTCCCTCCACTCACCCCACTGGGACTCCCATATCCCCATCCACCTTCTCCCCCCACTCACCCCACTGGGACTCCCATATCCCCATCCACCTTCTCCCTCCACTCACCCCACTGGGACTCCCATATCCCCATCCACGCTTCTCCCTCCCTCCCTGTACCCCCCGCCCCCACCCACCACCCCATCAGCCAAGTAGTCCTATTAGAGAAAATTATATTTTGCCTTTAAGAAGCTTCATTTGTTCCTCGGATTCCTCCAGTATAAATACATATTTTGATTCTGAAAACGTCTCATAGACCACCAATATCTCCTTCACATGTCTCACTCTACGCGTTAAAACATAATGATGTTGTATCATTAATTGTTTACACATCCAATCGTAATTTCAGCAGCATTGATTCAGTACAATAAAAAAAAAGTCCGGACCGGTTTCGATATTCAGTGTCTCATCAGCAGTACACTCAAGCTTGTGTGAACCATTGGTTCGATACGAACGAATCTCTGGACTGGTTTTGAACTCATAGTTGCTGCTCGTTAACACCACTTGCTCCAACAGCCTATTAAAAGACGATACAGGGCATCTGTGTCTTTGTGTACCTATGTGCGTGCGTGCATATGTCTGTGAATGCGCATTTTTAGGCTGAGGCGACCTAGGAGAGGCCCATGTTTGGTGCTGATATCGCTCGCTACGAATATTACCCATGGCCGGGAATCGAACTCAGGATGCACTAACCCACTGCTACGTCGCTCCCACTCCATGAAAACAAAGACAAAGATCCCCCATGCGGTATAGCCTTCAGAGTTTGTTGGGACAAGTGCTGTTAACGGGCATGGTACGGGTGGCCAGCAGCACGCTCGACCGCCTTGATCCTCCCGGTGCTAATGCTTTCACACAACACCACGTACTCATTTAAGGCTGAGTCAACCTAGGTGGGGGGGGGAGTACCCGTCAACGATGTTGCCGCACACAGACAAACACCCGCCGTTGTACGAGGCACTAAACAGCACCGAGACCTCGTAAGATTTATGATGGGGTAGTAAACAAACCTACACACAGACAAACACGCACATACACAAGCACACTAAAAAAAAGACAAACATCCCCCGTATAGCCTGTAACAGACTGTTGGGGCAAGTGCTGTTAGCGAGTAGCACCTGTGAAGGCACACGATGGGGTGGGTGGCCAGCACCACGCCCGGCCGCTATTGTCTCCCTAGTGGTGATGTTTACACATCGCACCAGGTACTCATTTGAGGCTGAGTCAACCTAGGGGAGGGCCCAAGATCCGATTCAGATAATCGTGTTGGCCGTGAGCGGGAATCGAACTCGGAGTCGCCAGGTTCGTAACGCAGTGCACTAACCACTATACCACCACTCCACACCATGCACACAACATCACGCCCTGTTACTGATGACTATCTTTTAAATAAATGTTTATGAAAATGCTATGGTGGCCGTTATCGTTATTAAATGTAAGAGTTATGATTCCTATTGCGGACAATTACAACAGTCCATTGCCATCATACAGCTCATTATGTGTCGAGTGGTGGCGCAGCGGTTAGCACACCGCAGCAGGAGAAGGAGGGAAGACGACCACGACACGAACTCTCTCTCTCTGCTGAAGCCCTCTCGTCGTGCCAGCAGCAGCAGCAAGACCTCGACACCGGCATCGACATCCTCAACAAGATCGCAGCTGCTGCTGCCATCACGAGCAGGAATTGTGTGCTTATCAACGTTGTCATTGCGCTACCAATATTCCCCAAGTATTAAACGAGACTGCCAACGCAGCCTCTCTCACCGAATGTATTTGTTTGATTTGCAGGCGAGGCGGGAGTTGTTGCGGGGTGGATGGGTAAATTGTTCCACCCCAGGTAATCACCTGCACGCAGCTTGCCCAAGACACAATCGGTCACCTATTCACCGCGGCGCTCCGCACCACCGTTTGCAGACTGCGCTTAAGCGGATAAAGCCGCAGTCACTGCGTCTTGCTGCGTGCACGTCTCGGATGTTAAAGTCTCACCCCCCCCCCATCTCTCCCTCCCCCTCTCTCTCTACCCGCTGTCTCCCTCCCCCTCTTCCCTCCCTCCCTCCCTCCCCCCTATTCCCATCTCCCTCCCGAGACCCAGCACGCAACTTTAGTAAATTTATTTAATTTAATAAATGTAATAACTTTAATGATAATTGTTGGCTATGTTCAGTCCCTGTATGAGGCTGTGTGTCTCTGCATGGGTTTGTGGGTCTCTGTATGAGTACATGGGTTTATGTGTGGGTCTGTAGGTTTCTGTGTGAGTTTGTGTGCCTCTGTGTAGGCCTGTGGGTGTATATGTATGGATTTGGGTCTCTGTGTGGGGCTGTAGGTTTCTGTGTGGGTCTATGGGTTTTTGTGTGCATATGTGGGTCTCTGAGTCCGTTGGACTGTGTGCGTGAGCTGATGACGATGCCAATGATAATGTTACTGATGGAAAATAAAGGAACATTGTTAGATATATATCACGACCCAGATGATGATGATGTGTATGTCAAATTCCGTAAGTAACGAGAAATTCCCATCATCACAACAGAATGATCGTGCAGGCCGGGAAACCATCAGCAGTTCCGACAGAACTGCATTGTGCAGTTCCGGTAGAACTGCATTGTGGTCCCCTTGTGTTAGGTCACCACGTGACAACCGCATCAAGTGATGCAGCGACAGACAAAGTGCGAACTGGTTTCACCCTCATTGGGTGTCATCAGCACAGTGATGGTCACCAAGCCTAGCGACGGAAACTGAGGACCAGGCCGCGTTCTGAAAACGATTGAGACTTTCCCGAGTGGTTCGGTCCCGAGTGCTGAGGCTAAACAATGAGTTGAAACATTGCAACGAAGTTGAGAATGGCCGAATGTGTCGGCGTGTTGCGGGAGATCGATCCAATATGAAGAAACTAAAAAGACTAAGCAAAGACAAAAAAAACATCACCCCTCAACGGATTCGTCAATAACACTGGGTGGCTTTACGAGGGAAAAAAACATGATGGGCGATGTTTCAGGCAATGGTCCTTGTTCAGTAGCGCATAAGGAGAGAGAGAGGCCAGTAGAAAGATAGAGTGGATGATAAGAGTTGGACACTGCACTCTTTGACATAATGGGGCCCTGATCAGAATCATTTTAAAAACAAAGTTTTCTGATGAATAGTTATGACAATGGCGTGAACAATGGTTAAAATAACAAAGCAAACTAGACGCGTGCTTGCACATAGCCGGCCCTCCACATTCGCATGTGAAGAATTCAAGTTAACTTTTTTGCATTTCCCGTCAACCACCCAGGCTTCTGCGAGATGACAAATACAGCAGCGTCGGTTCAACACGGAGAAGAAGAAAAAAAACCCCGCGGATCCGTTTCGACACTCAGTGACTCACCGGCAGCAGAATCAACGTGTTTGCTCGAACAATGCAGCTGAACTCTTGAAGATACTAGTT
Organism: Lethenteron reissneri; assembly: GCF_015708825.2. Lineage (NCBI taxonomy): Eukaryota > Metazoa > Chordata > Hyperoartia > Petromyzontiformes > Petromyzontidae > Lethenteron > Lethenteron reissneri. The sequence continues at coordinate 1,962,519 of NC_083807.1, read as the reverse complement.
CAACGCAGATTTGTGGAAAGTACACAACTCAGGAGGGTACCCCTGAGCGTGATTGTGGAGATTGTAGCCGTGAGCAGCTACAACTCGAGATACAGTGGGGAACGGTAGTGTAGTGGTGTTGGGGGCAGGTGTTGTCAGCGAGCAGCACCTATGAAGGCCGGCAAGGCACACGAGGGGGTGGGTGGCTAGTACCACGCCCGACCGCCTTTGTCTCCCCAGTGGCGATGTTTACAAACCGCACCAGCTACTCATTTGAGGCTGCGTCGACCTAGGGGAGACCCAGGGCCGGTTCAGTTAATCGTCCTGGTGGTGTTGGTGGCCGTGAGCGGGAATCGAACCTGGGTCGCCGGGTTCGTAGCGCAGCGTAGCGCTAACCACTACACCACCGCTCCCCACACACTCAGGCGCATGAAATAAAAATACCCCGTATAGCCTGTAACGGGCTGCTGGGGCAAGTGCTGTTAGCGAGCACCTATGAAAGCGGGCACGGCACACAAGAGGGTGGGGTGGTCAACACCACCACCACTCCCGGCCGCTTTTGTCTCCCTAATGGAAATGTTTACACATCGCACCAGATATTTAGTTGAGGCTGAGTCGACCGAGGGGAGGCCCAGGACCGGTTTAGATAATTGTCACTGGGTGTTGGCCGTGAGCGGGAATCGAACCTGGGTCGCCGGGTTCATAGCGCTAACCGCTGCACCACCGCTCCCGTCTCCCTCCTACAACCCACCACACCGTCTGTGTGGTGGTGGTAGTGGTAGTTGTGGTGTAGCTGTTACAGTCGGAATGAGCTCAACCCGACTCGTGGCGACACGGGAAGTCCGTGTTTATTCAGAGGGAAAGCATTCATTCCCTCCTCCACGTCCTCCTCGTCTGCCCACTGAGCAATTCCACCCTGCAGACCCACAAGCCCGGCCACTTCACGAGAGAATCATCATCATCATCAGCAGCGTCGTCGTCATCACTATCACGATACGTGCGGCCCAAATACGTATGGGATTATCGGCGGGTCTGAAGTTGTTTCTACGTAAGTTGACGTTTTATTTTTTCTTGAAACATTCACCGCGTACACAAATGTTCTTATTTCATGTGCTCACACACGCGCGCGTGCGCTTGCCGTGTGTTCACAAGGCGGCCGGCCGGCCGTGGTGCTGGCCACACCACCCAACCTCGTGTGCCCTGCTACTCGCTAACAGCACTTGCCCCCACGGTCTGTGAAAGGCTGCGAGCGGGGGGGGGGTATCTTTGTTTAATGAGAGAGTGCGGAGCGCTCGCGTAGTGAGTGGCTAACGCGTTGCGTTACGAAGCGTGCAGAGCACCCGAGAGTTCTATTCCGGCTCACGGTCAACATCGGTGGCGAAAGTCTGAACCGGTCCTGAGCCTCCGCTGTGCCAACGCAGCCTCAAATGAGTGCCTGGTGCGGTGTGTGAACATCGGCATTGGGAAGACAAAGGCGGCCGGGTGTGGTGTCGGCCAACAATCCTCTCGTGTGCCGTGCCCGCCTTCATATGTGCCGCGACTCGCTAACAGCACTTTCCCCAACACTCTGTTAAGGCAACACGGGGGATCTTTGCTTTTGTGTCTCCGTGTGTGCGTGTTAAGTATTAAAACGATTATATCACCCACCACCTCGATGTAAAACCTCCATCAGCATCGACCACACAGCGAGGAAGATATTTCTTAGTTCGCTTTGCTACTCGCTTCAAAGGGCTTCAGACATCCCGCGTGTTCTCGCGGTGAACTCAGACAAAGAGAGACAAAGACGGAGGTGGGCAGGTAACACGCGGTGAGACAAGCGACTGTTTCTCGGCACGGCTCTGCACACAGCAGCCTCCACACTGTCGGCTTTGCTCCGGAGTCGACAACCTCCATTTCTGGAGCCCCATGCTGCACTTCAAGGACCGCTTCGAGACGTAATTGATGTCTTGTATCTTCATAATACGGGGGGGGGGGCGTTGGAGTTAGATCGCGTAAATAAATATATATATAAATGTGTCGATTTAAAGCTTTCGTAACTGCAGGGATTCATATTCTTGGTTCTTTCGGTAAAGTCACGTAGAAGAGAATAAAATAATATTAATATAAAACAATAAAAATGCTCACGACGTTTCGACTGCAACACAAGCAATCATCATCAGGTGTGACATCCACAGAAATCTATGTCGATTTCACACCTGACGTCGTGAGAATTTTTATTGTTTTACTATTTATGTTATTTTGTTATTTCCCTTCTACGTGACTTTACCGAAATAACCAAGAATATATAAATGTGTCGTTAAACCCGCCACCACCCGACACACAGTCAATTAGTAAGGGTTGTCACGTAAACAGAACGTGACCAATTCGTCACTAGTACAGCACTAACCGGTGTGTTGGAGAGCCAAGCCACACCATTCACAATGTGAGTACGACGTTTCGCCAGTAATTACAACTAGCTTCACCAGGCGACAGCTAGATTTGCTGTACTCAGATTGCAAATGTTGTGGCTTGGCTCTCCGACACACCGGTGTGCTGTACTAGTGATGAATTGGCCACGTTCTGTTTACGTGACAACCCTTACTAGTTGGCTGTGTCGGGTGGTGGCGGGTTTAACGACACAACATTTATATATTTACGCGATCTAACCCCCAAAAAAACCTGTATTATGGATGATATTGGTCGCGAAAGCCGACTGCGTGTTAAACTGTGTGTATGTTATCGCAAGGACATTGGGGTTCCTGAAATCTTGATAACTTTTTTTTTACCGAATTCTACAAAATGTCTCTTATTGATATTTCGGTTGGCTACCCTGGGCTAGATAAAACATGCGACGGGCGTCCAAACAGTCTGTGTCGGTTACACGAGAGGGCTTTGTCTGTGTAGAGGCTATGACAACCCCATGCTCCGTTCACGATGTGTGCGTGCCCGTTACATAATACATTCAATCTAGGTGTGAAGTTTTCGTGACTGCAGGGATCCATACTCTTTGGTTCTTTCGGTAAAGTCACGGAGGTATAAAATAAAATTAAAATAAATTCACGACGTTTAGATTCATATTCTTAGGTTTTTTCGGTAAAGTCACGTAGGTAAAACATTAAAATTAATAAAAATAAAAAATAAAAATCACGACGTTTCGGAGGCAACACAAGCTTCCGTCTTCAGGTGAAAAAACCTAAGAAAAAATAAAAATCACGACGTTTCGGAGGCAACACAAGCTGCCGTCTTCAGGTGAAGACGGAAGCTTGTGTTGCCTCCGAAACGTTGTGATTTTTTTATTTATTAATTTTAATGTTTTACCTACGTGACTTTACCGAAAAAACCTAAGAATATGAATCCTTGCAGTTACGAAAGCTTCAAATCTAGACGTTTAGATTGCAACACAAGTAATCATCATCGGGTGGAAAACGACAGCGAGAACATTTTCTCTCTCCCACTTCAGTAAAAAAGATATTTGCTGTGGTTTACCCGCCTGATGATGCCTGTGTTGCAATCGAAACGTCGTCATTTAATTTTATTTATTTTATACCTACGTGAGTTTACCGAAAGAACCAAAGAGTATGCATAATACATTGTTAATCGTCATTGTTGTTGTTATTATTTCGCTAAATGTTGCGTTAATTTTTACATGCGTTGACTGGAGAATGAAATTACGCTTAATGTTGACGTGTAGATGCGAAAATTAAAGTTATCATTGTTTATTAATTTCGTCAACACTTTTGTCTGCAACACTGTGGCAATGAAAGAAAAACAACAATGTAAACCTAAAGATATATAATAGACAACGTTTCGGTCAACAGTCCTCAGGACCGTCCATAGGGGGGTGCGGGCCCCCCAATCGCCTTCAAACTAACCAAGAGGTACTTCATCTGACAACGCAAATTCGAAGCGCGCCCCCTCCCCCCCAAAAAAAATTGCGGGGCCCGGGGCGGTCCTCCCGATTCGCCGAACTCGAGGGGACGCCTCTGATGGTCCTCCTCGTTGTTGTGAGCGTCGCTCCTCCGCCCGCCACTATTGCGCTTGTGCCAGGCTAGGTGCACATTGAGGCCACGTGAAGTGTCGCGGGCTGGCTGCTGACAAGAGGTCACGTGACAGACTCAGGTGTCATGGGTTGACTGCCGTGCCAGACTAGGTGCAGGAGGTCACGGAACAGACCCAGGTGCTATGCGTTGACGACTTAGATGTACTGGAACATGCATCACCTGTGCTCCCCACTGTGCCAACTCGCTGCGTTTCATGCACCCGGCGCTCCGCTCGTTGTTGTGAGCGCCACTCCTCCGCCCTCCGCTGCTGCTGGAGGGCGACTGCCTCCGTCTGCCCCAGTAGCAGCGTACTTCACGAGCCTCCTCCTCCACAGAGGCCGATCTTGACACCGCTGTTACCGGTCATCGGCACGTCCACTCAGCCGCACACGCGGCCAGGTGTTCTCAGCGGTAGAGCAAGCGGATCGCAAATCGGAAAGTTGCCAGTTCAAATCCCGGTTGGGGGGGGGGGGTTGCCTGCAGCGTGACTCAGCCCATCATCCCCCTCTGCGGGGTCGATAAACGAAGTACTATTTAGTGGGGTAAGTCAACAGTGGTTGTTCTTTAGTTCGACTCGTCCCCACCATGGGAATGTGGAATTTCCATAACTGGCTCTGGTCTGTAAACTGAAGATGCTAATTTGAGGAATGCATCAGAAGTCACCTTTAGGAATGCAGCTGCCCACCCGCACAGCCCAGGTGTGTTGCCTTGCTCGTTAATAATCAGCAGGCAAGGACAGGTACCACGCGTATCACGTGGCGTCTTGCACAGTTGAGAGCTGGAGCCAGTCGCCGTTACTCCAAGAAAACAATTACGATGCTAATTACTGCACAGGTGTGCATGTCAATTTGCATAATCTCACTGCTGGATCTATGTATGTGAAACCCCTTTCGCACCGTACGTAGCCAACCGTGCTAATCGGAGGTGCGCTGGAAGGAAAACAAACTAAACACAAATATCAGTTGGAAAGAAATGAGTTTGTCAATCAAGATGATGATTTAAAAGTGCACGGGTCCAGTGGCTTCGTAATATCGGAAGGACGAGAGCGTTCCAGACGGCCGCATCAGCGCATCCGAAAGAGCCGCGCGATGCGTTTACCAGCCGCCTGTGTTCGATTGCTGAGTCCAAAATCCGTGCGGGTCGTGGTTGGGGGTTGTTTGACCATACTTCACCACGCTAGGTGAAGACGTGAGAGCACAGCAGTATTGTACAACAACGGAGGAGGGAAAGGCAACATTCTACACAAGCTCTCTCTCCTGAAGCCCTTTCGTCGAGATGGAAACCACAGCAGTATTGTACAACAACGGAGGAGAGAAAGGCAGCACTCTACACAAGCTCTCTTTCTCTCTTCTGAAGCCCTTTCGTCGAGATGGAAACAGATGGCGATCCGTGACACTTGCTAGCCGAGGCAGGGGGTAAGGCACCTCCTCCTCGACCACCATCTGTGCGGTGATCCACCAGCCCTCGCTGCTTGCCTCAGTTCGATTGCCGCTCACGGACAACATCGGGGACGATTATCTGAACCGGTCGTGGGCCTCCCCTAGGTCGACTCAGCCTTAAACGAGTCCCTCACGTGGCGTGTCAAGAACGCCACTGGGGAGACAAAGGCGGCAGAGTATGGATGGTGTTTGACACCCAGCCCTTCGTGTGCCGTGCCGGCCTTCGCAGGTGCTACTCGCTAACAGCACTTGCCCCAAAAGCATGTTAAGGCTACACGGGGCATCTTTGTCTTTTGTTGTACGTGCCCGTATCGTGGAGCTGCGGTGTAGTGGTTGGCGCACTGCGCAACGAAGACCGGCCACCCGAGTTCGATTCACGCTCACTGACTGGATGTGGCGCGTGTAAGCTTCGGCACTGGGGAGACAAAGGCGGCCGGGTGTGGGGTGCCGTGCCACCCACCACCGCCTTGTGTACCGTGGCGGCCTTCACAGGTGCTCGTCTTGTGCTTCGTTTGGCGTCCTATCCGATTAAAGGCTGTACGGGGGATCCTTCGTATCTTCATAGGTGCTCGCAAAACAGCACTTGCCCCGGTAGCCAGTGCAGGCTATACTGGGGGTGGCGAGGGTCGGGGTCTTTGTCTTTGTGTGGCGAGCGGTCGGTGCAATAACAAGCGGGGCGCTCACGCTGCAGTCAAAGGGGGGGGGGGGGGGGAGCCCTTTGACGCCAACTCAAACAGCACCACGCCTGCGGTGCCACGGCGCTGCCACACGATTCATAACAAACACGACGACCAATACACAATAACAATAATAACGTGAGGTTCTTTGATTCATCCACTGCTGGATGAAACGCCTCAACTCTCCCCCCCCGCCACGCTCCGCGACCACCGCCGCCATGCTGTGTGGGATCATTGTTTTGACCATACTTCACCAGTCTGGCCAGTGAGCCTTGGTCATCAGATGGAATGAGGGAGGGCAATAATCGGCCCAGATAATGAAATGACCGGATTGGGATCACCCGCGACAGCAGCAGCAGGAGGCAGCGTCGCCCGCTGCCGGTAAGAGTCATGCTCGCTCTAGTGCGGCACAGTGGGCAGCTGCCACTGGGGGTGCCCCTTGAAAGGTGGCGAGATGACGAGACGCTCCGAGACACCTCGGGCATATTGGAGGGCGGATTGATCAAAACACAAATCATTCCCACCATCACTCGCCACTGATGTTAGCCGTGGCCGGGCTGGGTTCGTAGAGGCACACGAGGGGGTGGATGGGCAGCACCACGCCCGGCCGTCTTTGTCTCCCCGGTGGCGACGTTTTTATACACTGCACCAGGTACTCATTTGAGGCTGAGTCGACCTAGGGGAGGCCCAGGATCGGTTCAGATAATCGTTGCTGGTCGTAACCGCGCGCACACACACAGACACAGAGACATGCGCAGACACAGAGACACCCACACAGACACAGAGACACGCACAGACACAGAGACATACACACAGACACAGAGACACGCACAGACACAGAGACACGCACAGACACAGAGACACGCACAGACACAGAGACACACACAGACACAGAGACACACGCACAGACACAGAGACACACACACAAACACAGAGACACGCACAGACACATAGACATACACACAGACACAGAGACACGCGCACAGACAAAGACACGCGCACAGACAGAGACACGCACAGACACAGAGACACTCACAGACACAGAGACACACACAGACACAGAGACACAGAGACACAGAGCCACACACACAGACACAGAGACATACACAGACAGAGACACAGAGCCACACACACAGACACAGAGACACACACAGACAGAGACACAGAGCCACACGCACAGACACAGAGACGCACACAGAGACACAGACACACGCACACAGACACAGAGACACGCACAGACACAGAGACACGCACAGACACAGAGACACACACAGACACAGAGACACACGCACAGACACAGAGACACACACACAGACACAGAGACACGCACAGACACATAGACATACACACAAACACAGAGACACGCGCACAGACAAAGACACGCGCACAGACAGAGACACGCACAGACACAGAGACACTCACAGACACAGAGACACACACAGACACAGAGACACAGAGACACAGAGACACACACACAGACACAGAGACACAGAGCCACACACACAGACACAGAGACACACACAGACAGAGACACAGAGCCACACGCACAGACACAGAGACGCACACAGAGACACAGACACACGCACACAGACACAGAGACACGCACATACACAGAGATGCGCACAGACACAGGGACACGCGCAGACACAGAGACACACACAGACACAGAGATACGCACACAGACACAGAGACACACACAGACACAGAGACACGCACACAGACACAAAGACACGCACAGACAGAGGCACGCGCACAGACACAGAGACACACACACAGACACAGAGATACGCACACATACACAGAGACACGCACAGACACAGAGACACGCACAAAGACACAGAGACACGCACACAGACACAGAGACACGCACAAAGACACAGAGACACGCACACAGACACAGAGACACGCAACACAGACACAGAGACACACACAGACACAGAGACACACACACAGACACAGAGACACACACAGACACAGAGACACGCGCACAGACACACAGACACGCACAGATACAGAGACACAGAGCCAACCACACAGACACAGAGACACACACAGACACAGAGACACACACAGACACAGAGACACACACAGACACAGAGACACACACAGACACAGAGACACGCACACAGACATACAGACACAGAGACACAGAGTCACGCACAGACACAGAGACACAGACACACACACGCACAGACACAGAGACACACACAGACACAGAGACACAGAGCCACACACACAGACACAGACACACGCACACAGAGACACACACAGACACAGACACACAGACACACACACGCACAGACACAGAGACACACACAGACACAAAGACACACAGAGACACACACACACGCACAGACACATAGACACGCACAGACACAGAGACACACACAGACACGCACACAGAGACACGCACAGACACAGAGATACACACAGACACAGAGACACGCACAGAGAGACACACACAGACACAGACACACAGACGCACACAGACACAGAGACACACAGAGACACACCCACACGCACAGACACAGAGATACGCACAGACACAGAGACACGCGCGCGCGCACCTCGACGACACGGGGAGTCTCGGCGAGTTCATTAGCAGGCCGCGTGCGCGTGGATGATTGTTGTGCTAATTAGGCGCTCAGACAAAACAGGACGCTGCGACGAGGAGTTGGGGGCTGTGAGGGGGCGGGGTGGGGGGGGTTACTTCGGGGGGGGGAGGGACAATAATGAAACCGTGGGGGAGGGCAGTGGGGTTCGTAGAGGAAGCGGCGCTCTCAGCGACGCGGGCCAAATAGTCCGCGAGACGGGACGTGGCGCGTTTCCTCTCCGCTTCGCCTCCAGCGCGTGGTGCCTGCCCCGTGTGCCTGGCCCTATGAAGGGCGCCACGGTGCCCAGGAGATGTTGACTACCTCGCCTTGTGCACAGGTGGTCGTGGGTTCGATCCCGACCCTGACGCCTGCTGTGTATTTGGAGTTTGCGTGTCTCTCTCTCATCATAATCAGAGCAGCTAGCAGATGTTGATTACCTCGCCTGGTGCACAGGTGGTCGTGGGTTCGATCCCGACCCTGACGCCTGCTGTGTATTTGGAGTTGGCGTGTCTCTCTCTCTCCCCGTTGTCGCGTGTAATTTTCTCCAGGCCCTCCGGTTTTACCCTCCACATTTAGAGTATCTGGCTGTGATAGATTCCCACGTGACAAGCCACTCTTCGTTGAGCTGTTTGTTGTGGCCAGGTCGCTTCTGAAAAAAAGCTGCATAGCTGAGTGGACCTTACCTGGTAAAATAAAAAGTTTAGTTTAATAGTTTAGTCGATTGAGTTCTACGAGATCTGACCAGTTTTGGTGAAGTGTGGTCAGTCCAATCAACATCAATGTTCCTCCTTACACGGCATAGCGGAGCAAGACATTTTTCCTGTAATTATAATTAGGATTTTTTTTATTACATCCGGCAAAGCCTCGCTTGAGTCTCAATATAACAAAAATGCTCGTGTGTAACCAGGAGTGTCACACCGAGTCGTTTGACTCTTTTCTCAAGGAGGGGGGCTTGCTAGTGCTCCGTTGGGTTTGTCGTCGTTCTAAACACGTTTTCAGACAATTAATGATGCATCTTTATACTTATTATCACACGTGTGGGAGGAAATCGGAGCATCCGGATGAAAAAACAAACCACGCCTCGCGCGAGGGAGCAACACGCTACCCCTTACCCCCGTACAGATGGAGACAGATGGCGATTGATCCACTTGCTGTACTGCCTTCTCCTCGTCTCCTCGACGCCCAGTAGTTGGGTTGACAGAAGTGGCTGCTCTACCCGTGATTATATTCTGTACGCCACGTATGTATCGATGGTGTGTAGCTGGATATATATATCCGGGAGCGGTGGCGCAGTGGTTAGCGCACTACCGCGATGAACCCGGTGAACTCAACTCAATGACGAATGCCTGAACGCTTCCTTGGTTCTACCTCCTAGGTCGTCTCAGCCTTAAATGAGTACCTAAGGTGCGTTGTGTCAAAATTAAAAAGCAGCCATCAGCGTAGGGAAGACAAAGGCGACTGAGCGGCGTGGTTACAGTGCCACGTGGTTACAGGGCCACGCCACTCTCCCTCGTGACGCCGTAACCGTCGACCCTTAACAACAACGCCTGCCCCCCCCCCTCGCGAGCTACACGGGGGACCTTTGTCTTTGTGTGCGTGTGGGGAGGGTGCGCGTGTGTGTGGCAAGACTCACGGAGCCCGGCGGCGCCTCGCAGTCTGCCCGCGCCTGATGATGTATGCCGAATCGGGCTGGGCAGGGTTGGTGGAAGGAGGAGGAGGTTGGGGTGTTGGGGGTCAAGGGGGAGGAGGAGGTGGTGGGTGGGAAAGCGTGGGGAAGGGGGGGCAGGAGATCGGAGGTGGGTAGCCGTGACGTGTTGGTTGGTTGGTGGTGGTCAAAATGATTGCTAAGGAGCGGTGGCGGAGCGGTGAGCGCGCTGCGCTACGAACTCCATCTAGCCGGGTTCGATTCCCGCTCACGACCAACAACACTCGTGACGGTTATGTGAGCTGTACCTGGTGCGGTGTGTAACATCGCCCCTGGGGAGACAAAGGCGGTCGGGCGTGGTGCTGGCCACCCACCCCCTCGTGTGCCGTGCCGGCCTTCATAGGTGCTCACTAACAGCACTTGCCCCAACAGTTTGCTACAGGCTACACGGGGGATCTTTGTATTTGTTTGTGGTGATACGGTGAAAGTGATGGTGGTGGCGGTGCTATTGGTGGTCGTGTGGTGGTGGTAAATACGTTGTTTTAATAAGCATGGTGTAATTAGTAATTTGTTATCAATATGACATTATTACCGCATCAATTAACGATGAAATCAGCTCGCGTGCAACAAGCAGCATGGCCGCGAGCGATGGGGACGACACGGGAAGGCCTTCATCCAGCAGTGGATAGGGCACGGCTGATGTTGGTGATGACGCAATGTACCCCACCCACGCACGGAAGCCAATGTAATTAACCACGCCACCCCTGTAGGAGCTGTATTTGCCCGTGAGCTAAGCCGGCAGAGTCGTGTACACACAGAGTCGTGTACACACAGAGTCGTGTACACACAGAGTCGCGGACACACAGAGTCGTGTGCACACAGGCATTAGCCCGCCGATTAAACATGCCACGCGATAATCATTAGCGTCGTTCGGAGGAATATTAGCCACGGGATAAACAGACAGACAGCTCGTCTGCCCTTCGTTAAAATCTGTCCTCGATACGAGCACGCGTTTCCCTCGATGTACGCCGGTTCGGTTTGTGCGATTTCTCGAAGTATGTGCCGCTAACCCAAAATTCGTTATATGCGGTTTGAATGCGTGGGACATCACCGTCTACTCGACAGGGAGCTGTCTCCTCGTGCTGTCCACGCTTCGCGGTGTCTCTCTGTGTGCCCTTTATTTGGAACGCATCAACGACCGCATAAAGCGAGGGAAACATCATTTTATTTGACGCGTCCCATCAGCTAATGTGGTTCTCTGGGAGCGCACCATTTTTCAGCAGCGTTGTGTTGAGCAAAGCCAAAACTCTGGACCGGTTTCGACATATCGCGTCTCATCAGCAAACATCTGACTATGCCTGCTTGCCTGAAACAATAGTTGGTTTTGATTCTGAAAACGTCTCATAGATCACAAATGTCTCCTTCACATGTCTAACTCCCCCCCCCCCCGTAATTTTTTTCATCATTATTGCTATTTTTTCACACATCCCATCAGCCACACGACCTTCTGGAAGCGCCTAATTTCAGCAGCATTGATTCAGTGCAAGCTAAACACTCTGCACCGGGTTCGACATTAAGTGTCTCATCAGCAGAATCAGACTTTGCTTGCTTGCCTGAACCAATGATGGTGAGCTGACAGGTCCGTCTCGATAGATACGGGTGATTAATCATGATGACAAATAGGCTGATGTTAATGGTAATGATGATGATGGTAATGATGATGGCGATGATGATAATAGGCTGATGTTAATGGTAATGAGGGTAATGATGATGGTGATGATGATAAATAGGCTGATGTTAATTGTAATGATGATGGTAATGATAGTGATGGTGATGATAAATAGGCTGCTGATGATGATGGTAATGATGATGATAAATAGGCTGATGATGATGGTAATGGTGATGATGAAAGTGTCCGTGCCATCATCACACTCCCCCTACCCTGGCGACTCTCGCTAGATCGCCTCCCCGTGTGTGTTCTCCAGTCTCGTTTTTGCTGTTCTTCTCACACCCCTCCACCCCCCGCCGAAAAAACAATAAGCTCAATGTCTAATTAGCATTATCATAAACGTATAAATTGCATGCATCGTTAAAAGATGTAAGCTTGCACTCAGCGGAGCCTGCGTGCAAACATCGTGAGCGTTCAGGTTGGATCGATATTTCGTCGATAAATCGAAATGATGTTGGCGAGCGCTGCTGCGTTGGCAGGGGCTGCACAAGCAGCGTGAACAATCGACAACGAAAGACCTCAGGCCCGTCGGCCCGTAACGTCGCCCATTATGTATTAAATTAGGGGGCGGATCATTCGGCGGGTCGGCAGACAAGATAAGTAGCCTGAGACAGTGGAAAACAGGTAGGCAGGTGTGTGGATATATGGTATGCAAGTATGCAGATAGGCATTCGAGGTTTCAGGGATACAGCTAGTTAGGTATATTAAGTGGTAGGCATGCAGATCATTAGGTATGCGAGAGGGAGGGAATTCAGATAGTTAAATATGATAAGTGGTGGGTATGCAGATGGTTAGGCATGCGAGGTAGTATGTAGAGGGGTGTCAGAGGGGGGGCGAGTCGCCCGCGCGAGGCGCAGCCGCCACGCTGCCGCGGTCCAAAGGGCGAACTTCACTCCGCCGATGATTGTTCAATTCCCTCCAGCGATAGCTACCCCCGAACGACAAAGATCCCCCGTATAGCCTTTGACAGACTGCTGGGGCAAGTGCTGTATGAAGGCCGACACGGCGCACGAGGGGGTGGTCAGCGCCACGACCGCCCGCCTTTGTCTCCGCAGTGGCGATGTTTACGCATAATCATTTAAAGCTGAGTCAACCTAGAGGAGGGCCCAGGTATCGGTTCAAGTATTCGCCACTGTTGTTGGCCGCGAGCGGCAAGCGAAACTCTGGCCGCTGTGTTTCGTAGCGCAGTGCGCTAACCACCAACACAAACCCACGTGCAGACCCCAGTCCCAACTCAGGTACCAGCTCTCCTCTCTAGGACATGCCACAAAACCAATAATCCGCTGCGGTCGTTGTGATTACTGTGCAGGTATGAGACGAGATGCTCTGACAGTGTCTCCCCTGTTAACGCCCTCCACCCACCTCGCCCCTCCACCCCTTTACCGGCCGTCCCCTACAGCCCTGTCATGATTCTCAAGCGCCCCTCGATCACAGTTGTCACTCATCCTTGATTCCCTGTAGCAACGACGACGTCGTTCCGTTCCGTGTCACCGTTGTCGCAAGCTCTGGTCAAGTGCCTTAAGCGAAGCTCTGGTCAAGTGCCTTAAGCGAAGTAGGACGATATAAATATTCATGAAATTGGATTATATATTTCGATTTAAAGCTTTCGTGACTGCAGGGATTCATCTTCTTGGTTCTTTCGGTAAAGTCACGTAGAAGGGAAATAATAAAATAATAAAAATAAAACATAATCAAATACAATTCTCACGACGTTTCGGCCACAACGCAAGCAGCCGTCCTCAGGTGAAGAACAGGGCTGTTGATATGCAAATTCCTTTGTCAAGGCGCTCTTCCTCCTTTAACCCAGCTTAAATATACGCTGCCAAGCTTGGTGGTGTTTCATTCAGACGCTGTCTTTCCGACAGACCTGTTCTTCACCTGAGGACGGCTGCTTGAGTTGTGGCGGAAACGTCGTGAGAATTGTATTTTATTATGTTTTATTTTAATTATTTTATTATTTACCTTCTACGTGACTTTACCGAAAGAACCTAGAGATGGGTTATATATTTTTTATTTATCTTAGCACTGCAATTTGAAGCATTTTAATTGGTTATTCTTGAAGTTAACGTTTTATTTATTATCATTATATACATTTATAAATCTTACCTCCGATCCGTCGTTGAGATAATTTGACGACGAACCCTGCATGAACGGAGATGAAAGACAATTGACGAATGTTCGAAGGTGACACCTGGTAATCTTGCTAACAAAGAGTCCTACATTGATTTCAAAAGAAAATTCGTGCAGGCACTAATGTTAATAATGGCAGTGAGTTTAAACATTTGTTTAATATATATGTCAAACAACAGCATGTGTTTCGTTAAAATGAATACAATAACCATAGGTATCCTGACTTTTGGGCAACCCTCTGCATTGCCCTCCGCATGAAGAAAAACAACAACGCACAATTGCACACATCCCATCAGCCGCGCGGCCGTCTGGGAAGTCAATTAATTCAGCAAGGTCTGCAACATTTCAGCAATAGTTCAAGCAGGCCTGGCTCAGCAGTTCTATGTGGGGTGCGCTTGCCAATAACATCCGTTAATCCAGCAGCGGTTGTTCTCACACGCCCGACTCTGCTGCTGCTGATGATGAAACGCTGCTTCGATGACGTTCTCGATATTCAATCAGCTTTTGGGAATGGTGCGAGGCTCCACAGCCCCTCCCTCCCCCCTCCAGTGGGGGTGCCCCTCCCCATCACCCCCACCCACCGTTTGGGACCCTAAACAACAACAAAAAATAAGTAATATATTTTTAAACTTTTTTAAAAACACGCTTTAATGAAATGACTCCAGGAATTGGCCCCGACTTTTGCCATAACGTCAGTTGAGCGTGGACAATTAGACCCAAGCCGAAACATAACATATAAAAAATAATGTTTGAAAAATATATATTTTAAATTTGTAATGATATAATATAGTATTGTCATCAGTATGACATAAGTATACCAAGTTTGCAGTCGATACCACATTGGGAAGTGGGTTAAAATTGAGTTACAAGATTTGAGGATACAACAACGACAACAACAACAACAGAGCGAGTTAAATAAAAGCGTGTAATAGCAACTGTGTGCGTCACGTGACGCCAAAATATGAAATTCTGCACAAGATGCAAAGCTTAATAACAAGACAGCCGTGTTCGGGAACTAAGTTTATCGACTAATTGCAATTAAATGCGACACGAGTTCGATTCCCGTTCACGGCCAACACCAGTGAACCGCTCCCGGTGGCTCCTCTAGGTTGACTCAGCCTAAAATGAGTACTGTAGCTAGTAAGATGTGTATATGTCGCCACTGGGAAGACAAAGGCGGCCGGGCGTGGTGTTGGCCACCTGACCCATCGTGTGCCGTGCCAGCCTTCATAGGTGCTCGCAAACAGCACTTGCTCCAACAATCTGTTAAGGCTATACGGTGATCTTTGTATTTGTAGTAGTATTAGAATCATTATACATAAGGATATGAAATCGATCTGAATTTTTGTGTACCCCGAGTGATGCAGGGTGCCTCTTGAGCTATTTGGGGCGCTGGGCTTTTGCTTTGCTTTGCTGGCGCCTTGCGGCACAACCTCTGCCCTGAGTGGGCAACCGTGTGCCCACCACTCCTCCTCAATGCCGCGCTCACGCCGAGAACGATACAGGGAGCAGAGACCCCCCCCCCCCCCTCTCGTCCACCACCCTCTCACCCGCGACTCCCGAGTATTCACGGCAAGCTGGGGGGGGGGGCGGGGGGGGGGGGGGTCGGCGAAACCCCATCCGATTAGGGGGCTCACGTTTCATCCCGTTATCCGCGATTATTCGCGACTTTATCACTACGGTACAAGCCAATGCAGACCGAAGTGGCGTCCGAAAACTGCTGGCTGATATTGCGGGGATGTCGAGCGGCAAGAATCGTCACATTGTCAACGCCGGTTATAACCGGCGTTGCTTTCAATGTGCACGTGATGCTAAGCTACCTCGTTGAGCTATCGCTCGTGATAGCCAGCTCGCTCGTGAATTATCTGCGATTGGTTAACCCGCGGATTACAGGATGAACGGGCAGATCGATGTCACAAGTGCCAACGCGGACTCGAGGAGTTCTCGTGTCTTCCTCCAGCGGAATCCCCTCGATCTGCGAGACTTATCTGCCTTCACACAGTTCCTGTGGTGGGTTACCAATATTCTACGCGTATGCTAAAATATATAAACACATTCCTGCGGAGGGAGCTGGTAGGAACGTTGGGTTGCTCGGTCAATGGCCAGGGTCAACGGCGGCGTGGTGTTTTCCGCAAATATGCCCGAGTGTGAGGGCGGGCACAAGCCGGCGTGAGTAGGTTAAACGTTGAGTTTTATAAGGGCACCACGGGGTGACCAGCCCCTTTCCTACCCAGCCCCACCCCTCCCACTCCCCACCCAGCCCCTCCGCACCCTCCCCTTCCCACCAGCCCCTCCCTCCCTCCCTCCCCACCCAACCCGTTTCATCCCTGCACGACGGACGGACGGACGGACACAATAATTCCCTGTGGGCTGGTGTAACCAGGAGGTTCCTACCAGTAATATACAGCTTACACGTGGGTTGTGGGGTGGCGGAGGTGGTAGTGAAGCAGTTAGAGCACTGCGCTACGAACCCGGCCAACCGAGATCGATTATCGGTCCTGGGCCTCCCCTAGGTCGACTCAGCCTCGAATGGGTACCTGGTGCGGTGTGTAGATGTCGCCACTGGGGAGACAAAGGCGGCCCGGCGTGGTGTTGGCCACCCACCCACCCACTCGTGGGCCGTGCAGGCCTTCATAGGTGCTACTCTCTAACAGCACTTGCCCCAACAGTCTGTTGAGGCTATACGGGGGGTCTTTGCCTTGGGGGGCGGGGTGGGGGTGGTGGGGAGATGGGGGCACGTTGTCGACAGAGGGCAGGGAAGCTAAATCCGCACTGTTGGACTGTACGGTACTCCTCTATGCTCCCGTGTCCACACCACCTGGCGTTCCCGCGTCCTTCACGAAGCAACACGCGCTGGCCACGGTGCTGAAGTTTGGTCAACGAACCCCCAAAATGAACCCCCACAACGAACCCCCACAATTTAACCCCCACAATGAACCACCGCAACTAAACACCCACAATTGAACCCTCCCAATTGAACCCCCACGATTGCGGGGATTCATTGGAATAGGCCATGGGTCAGAAACCAAAATAACAAGCGGAGGCATTTTGTCGTCAAATTCAGTATTAACAACAACAACGTCAACAACAAAACCTCCCTCAATATTTCAGACGGCGGTCCTTACTAAATAACGGTGCCACGACGCAGGCTTGCCGACCCCTGGCTGAGGGTTGTGGTGTTGACTGTGCTGCCGGGTTCACTATCTGGGCTCTTCGCTGGTGGTCTCTGGCTGTGCCGCGTGTTGTTCAGCGTATCGTGTCCGACGTTTCGCTCCACGGGAAATTTCGTCTTCGGTCCCCGACGATTCTTCAGCCCGAGGCTACCATGGCTGATATTTACTGAGCGGAGGGTAAGGGGATCTCTGTGCTGTGAAGAAGGGACATTGCCCGAAACGTCGCCTAAATATATACATGGTTTATTTTTCTCTCCTTTCAAGGCCACACACGGTGTTATTCGTGAACATGTTGGGGTTGTATTGTGTGTACCTTGTGCCCTACTACGAAAGCAAAATAAGTAGGCACCACCCCGTGTCCCTTATACACTCAGCCGTCTCTCCACAGGAGCACACACAACCCATCAGTCAATCACGCGGCTTTACTGGGCAGTGCGCAACGTCAGTAGGGACGGTTCAGCAAAGGTAAAACCTCTGGGCCGGTTTCGACATGCAGTGTCCATCGGCAGTCAGGCTTGCTCGCATCAATGATGGTGAGCTGCCACGGTTCGATAGATCGGCACGGTTAGGGGCCGTCCATAAATGACGTCACGCACCTAGGGGGGGGGGCGGGATCAGACATTTGTGACGATGTGTGAAGAGGGGGGGGGGGGGTTGAGAAATGTGACGTCACATCAAAATGCGCAACTTTAAATAAATATAGACAACACGTTCTACTTAATTAATGCTAAATGTTTTCTCCTACAACATCAGAGTGCAGCGCCACATTAAATACGCACTACAATGACGATAGGTTAAAGCGATTTGAAGCATGCTGTTTTACGTCATATTTGAGGGGAAGTCTGACTTTTTGTGACGCTGTGTGACGGGGAGGGGAGGTCAAAATCGTCAAAAATGGCGTGACGTCATTTATGGACGGCCCCTTATAGAGTGCGCGTGGAATTTTCGCCGGGTCCTCCGGTTTTCCCCTCCACGTTTAGAATCATCATCACGCGTTCAGAGTGCTTGGCTGCTTTCAATGTCCACATGATGCTCCGCCAATTTGTTGAGCCATCGCTTATGATAACCATGTCGCTTGTGAAAGACAAAAAAAGCGCCACTTAGCCCCGGTAGGGCCTTTACCCGGTTGTACAGCATTGCTTGAAGGCGGGCGGATTCTTTGAGCCGGTTTGGGACCAGGGATCTTTAAAAGTCCGCGTGTGAGGCAGGAGGGCGCGCGTTGATGAGTTACGTGCACAGTGCAGAGCAGTTGGGAGGAGATGGAGGAGGAGGAGGAGGAGGGGGTCGCGTGGTGGGACGGCTTCAAAGTTCGCACGTGCTAATGACCTCTCGAGCAATGGCTCAATCAACAGGTGGGAACAATGGCTATTGTTTAGTTAAGCCCGAAAGGATGACAATAACTGTGAGAGAGGCAGGATTAATGCGGAGGTGAGGGGGGGTGTGGATTTTTTTGTATTGTTACTTGTTGTTTAATTAGCGATGTGTATACACGCGCACAGAGGTGGGTGGGCGTGGGAATTGTGGGTGTCAACCTCAAATGAGTACGCGGTGTGTGTGTGTATGTTGAACTTCTTTCGCACCGTGCGTGGTCAACCGTGTTAATGGGAGGTGCGGGGGGGGAAGGACAACAAACTAAACACAAAAAACATCGCGACTGGGGAGACAAAGGCGGTCGGGCGTGGTGCTGGCCACCCTACCCCGTCGTAAACCGCTCCGGCCTTCACAGGTGCTCGCTCACGCTTGCCCCAAGAGTCTGTGGAGGCTACACGGGTGGTCTTTGTGTTTACACGTGGAGTGAGTCTCTCTCCCGGCTCGCATCGCCCCTTAGCCCTGACCTCAAGGCCGCCGAGTCAACACAAACACGGAGCCAGAACGAAACGCGCCTCGCGAACATCACGGCTACAGACGCTGATGCTGATGATCTCCAATAAGAAGGAGCCGCGTACTACTGCGCTCGTTTTGAGTCTCGAGATTTGTCTACAGGAGGGTCCTGCCAAGTTTTTGGGCGCCACGGTGGCGAGATGTTAACTCCATTTCATGCTATACAGTGGGCGTAGATTCGATCCCCACCCTGACGTCTGCTGCTGTATATTTGGAGTCTGCGTGTCTCTCTCACCCCGTGGTCGCGTGGATTTTTCTCTGGGTCCTCCGGTTTTTCCCTCCACATTTAGTCTCAACATGCGTTAAGAGCATTTGGGTGATATTTAATTTCCACGCGATAAGCCACTTACTCGTTGAGCTATCATTCGTGATAGTCAGGTCGCTTTTGCAAAGAGCTACGTGGCTCAGTGGGCCTTACCTGGTAAAGTAAAGTTAGTTTAGTTTAAAATTAACGTTTAGTTTATCGCACGAATGAGCGATGTTGTAGTTTCCGTTGCTGTGTGTCATCCCAATTAAGTACTGTAATTTTCAGGTGACTTTTTCAGCATTGGGATGCGCTCTATGGACACTACCCATCCATGCCAGTTCCGCGGTGTGTGTGGGTTTAGCTATGGGGAGAACCCGGAGAAAACCAGAACATACAAACTCCATGCGCTCACGCACACATAATCACTCGCGGCTCTGCGCACAGACAGGCGCCCTGAATCCGGTTTCGAACTCAGAGGCTTATTGCTGTGAGGCGCGGGTGTTACCACTGCGTCACGCTGTGCTTGGCAAGATCACTCCAACCAAACTATGGGAGAGTTGGGAGGGGGGGGACATTGTTCGATAATGAGATGAGTTTGGCCAAACAATGAGACGAGTTTTGTCAAAGCCATGAATTTGACCCCATGCGAGGCGTTTGCAGACAAAAGAGCTCTGGGGATTTGTGACTCAGAGAGTGAATTTGCTCGTAGAGTGAACGACACGTGTAGTGAATTACACGAGGGGTGAATGACACGTTGAATGACACGTGGAATTATTGGCACGTGGAGTGAATGACACGTGGAATGAATGACACGTGGAATGAATGACACGCGGTGCCTCACATCAAGAGCCACTGCTATCACTAGCGACGATATTGAATTAGATGGCAATCGTTATCAATGTCAGATTATGCTGCTGCTACTGCTGCGTTGGCAGTGGTGCACAAGCACAGACAACGATAACAACAACAAACTCAACACGTTCTGTGTCAATAACAGCTTGCGCCAGGCGATGTGGGTCAGGATCTCGATGCCAGCGACGAGGCCTTGCTGCTACTGCTGTTGCCACTTCGAGAGGGCTTGGCAGAGAGAGAGAGATAGTTAGCAGTGCAACGTATGGGCAAGCTAAGTAAGTGTGACTATAAATACACGGATTATACAAGCACAGCTTGCAAAACGACGTCAATTCCTGCCGATGTTTCAACGCTAAATTCAAGCCTGGGCAAGTCATCAAAACAACAACAAAAACTGCAACAACAACAACCGCAACAACAACAGTCCCAGACCACAGCAAGACAGCACGCAGTAGCCCCGCAATAACGTAGCACAATGAATGTGAACTATCCACGAACGAAATAAGAAGAATTACGTTGCGACTAATAGCGTCATCTTGGCGACACGGACGTCGTGAAAACGGCCACCGCTCCCCTCCCTCACGATGAACAAATTACAAACTCTGCAGTAGTAGTAGTGGTGGTGCGACTGTGGTCATCCTGGACAGACCGCGGTACAACGTGTAATGACGAATGGGAAGAGGCAGACATCAACAGCTATTGTCTGGGCTTGACCGCCTTGAATGTGAAATAGTCGTCGTTGGTTTAACACGCAGTAGCTTTTCGCGACCAATATCATCCATAATACCGGTTTTTTTGTTGTGGGTTAAATCGCGAAAATATGAATGTGTCGATGCACGTGGAGCGACATCGCGAGACGGAGTGCGTGATCCGGGCAGATGGGGGGGGGGGCAAAAAGTTTTTTTTTAAATCGCTTCATCATTATGACAAAGTTTAGGTTAGATAAGAAAGGGCCCCCTTTTGTAAATATTTAAGTTGTACATTAGCCTAATTCACCCCCTCGCCAACATTTCTGAAGGAGTATTTACACAGACGACGTTGGATGGCGTCTGCCGTGGCTCGCGTATCAAACGCCGCCTGCGATCTCGCGGGATCCACTTCCCTCGCCGCGCTCCGTGTCTGAAGTTTTGGGGGTCCTTATCGCGAAATTAGTTCGCTCTGTCAAAGCATGCGCGGACGTAGTTGCAACAAGACGGACACAGATCGCCCGTGTAAGCCTTCACAGGCTGTTGGCGGGCAAGTGCTCTTAGCGAGTAGCGCCTATGAAGGCCGGAACGATTTTTACACATCGTGCACGAGGTACTCATTTGAGGCTCAGTCGACCTAGGGGAAGCCCAGGACCGGTTCAAATAGTCGTCACTGGTGTTGACCCTGAGCGGGAATCGAACTCGGGTCGCCGGGTTTGTAGCGCAACGCGCTGACCGCTACACCACCGCTCCCCACAACGTAGTACACACACACACGGGCGTGTGTGGGGGTAGAGGCATTCTTATATCCTCTTCTGCATATGTATGGTTCTCTCTCTCTCTCTCTGTGTTTGTGCGAAAGTAGTGGGTAGCTGCACCACGAACCCGCAACCCGAATTCGATTCCGCGCTCACGGGCCAACATGGATGACGATTGTCTGAACCGGTCATGGGCCTCCCATAGTTCGACTCAGTCTCAAATGAGTCTCCTGGTGCGATGTCTAATTAGAACAACAAACAATAGCCGGGCGTGCTGCTGGCCACCCACCCCCACGTGTGCCGTAGTATTACATACAATTGCATATATACATAAAGTCAAAAATGTATGTAACTTTTTGATCTATCCAGGAAAGCCTCACTGAGTCTCAAAACTGTTTGGTTTGGAGGGTCCTGCCGCCTGGATTGTTTGGCCAATTCCTCATCGTCGTAATCAACACCAGAATAGTTATCTATGTATCTTGGAAAGCCACACTGAGACTGGTGACTCGTTTTCAAGAGCGTTGGGTTTGTTTGGCCAACACCAATGGCATTGATTGTAACAATCGTCATCAGTAACATCATCCGTATCATCATCAGTATCATCATCAGTATTATCATCAGACGGTGACATCTATGATGGTGGATTTGGCAACACGGTATCAGCGTTTGTAGAAATCCTGACTCGACTGATGAGACCCGATGAGGTAAAAACCGGTCCAGAGGTGGAGGAGCGCACGGATCGTGTTTGCCTGCGCGAGACGCCGCTCCCTACTCGGGCTTGGAGTTTGCGCCGCCAGCGACTGGGTGAATGATTTGCTCCATTGTTGGTTTATGGTGACGAGGAGGGAGGAGACAAATAGGTGACGGTGATGATGGCGATGACGACGATGACGATGGTGAATATAATGATGATGATGAAGATGGTAACAATGATGCAGATGGTAACAGTGATGATGAAGATGGTAACAGTGATGATGATAACGATGATTCGTAAGGAATATTATATATGCTTGCCGTCACAACGATGAATAATAACGCCGATGAAAGTGTATTATTAATATGATGATGGTGGTGGTGGTGACGTGTATTACGATGTTTACAGCAACACTTTGTTTTATTATTATTTTATTATTTTATTATTTCCCTTCTACGTGACTTTACCGATAGAACCAAGAAGATGAATCCCTGCAGTCACGGAAGCTTTAAATCGAAAAATAAAAGCAACCCAAAAACAAAGCGCGCCGTCAGGTTTCGCCCTTCGGGGTCTCATCAGCAGATTCGGGGCTGTTTAAAACTAAACCTGCCGCGTTGCCAGATGCTCTCTTGGCAAGAGCACCCCGTCTACTCTGCGGCAAACTCCTCCGTGTGTCTCTTCGTATTTGTTGTGCTGTACTTCCATGGTCCCCATCGCGAGCCATGATCTATCAGCTGCTAGAGGAAAGTCACACCATGATCATCATGAGCCATGACTATCCACTGCTCGATCATTCCCCCTATCCTCATCATGATTAGCCATGACTATCCACTGCTGGATGACCCCCCCTATCCTCATCATCATGAGCCTTGACCTCTCCACTGATGGACACCCCCCCCCACCATCCTCATCATCATGAGCCGTGACCTCTCCACTGCTGGATGAAGGCCTCCCCGTGCCGTCGCCATCTCTCGCGGTGTCGCGACACAACGATCCATCCTGCCTGTTGCACACGAGCTGATTTCATCGTTCCGTCTCCGCAATGGATGTGCCCCCCCCCCCCCCCTCATTTACGCCGTCACCATCCCCCACGAGGATCCGTCTCGCTCCCCGCGCACGAACCGATCCCATCGCTCCGTCTCCCCGCGGCGGCGATGGAGTCAATCTTCTCTCTCTCTCCGGCCCGGCACCCCCCTCTACCCCTTGCCCCCACCCCCTTTGTCTCTCCGTACACTATTTAGCGCCGGACCAATTTTTTTGCGTTGCACTCATGAGCGTGTTTATCTAATTGCTCATTTGTTTAGGGATTTAATTAAACTCACACCGGCGCCTATGGAGCGCCCCCCCACCACCACCACCACCAGCAGCCTCCCTCGCCAGGGGTGGCATTGTCTTGACGCGAATCTGTCTCCATCCCTAACTCCTAATCTCTTCTCTCCACCTCCACCACTACCCCCTCCCCCGCGACGCCCACATCAAACAGAGGTGGGGGGTGGTGGGTGGGTGTGGAGGGGGGGGGGGCAGTGAGGGGTCATCAATCTCCCTCACTTCTCTCCGCCCGTGCACTTTCCCCTCTCTCGGTGGACCTGTGACATCTCACGGCTCGCGGACGAGCGCTCTGCAGCACCCTGCACGCTTTACATCCACCAAAGGCAAAGGTCGCCCCTCTGCCACGTATAGCCTCGACAGACTGTCGGGGCAAGTGCTGTTAGAGTAGCTAGCAGCTCACGAAGGCCGGCACGGTTACACGATGGGGGTGGGTGGCCAGTGACCACGCCCGACCGCCTTTGTTTCCCCCAGTGGAGATGTTTACTCACCGCACCAGGTACTCATTCGAGGCTGAGGCGACCTAGGGAAGGCCGAGGGCCGATTCAGATCTTCGTCACTGTCATCATCATCACTACTCCCACTAGCACCATCAGCACTATCATCATCATCATCATCACGCCTCCCACTAGCACTATCAGCACGATCATCATCATCATCATAGCTACCGCCGCCTCCCTCCATGAACTAAAACGTATATATTTTGTATTTTACCAGGTAAGATCCACTGAGCTATGTAGCTCTTTGTCAAAAGCGACCTGGCCGTCACAAATGATAGCTCACGTGTGGAAATGTACAGCGGCCAAACACTCTAAACGCGTGATGTTCATTGTGAATGTGGAGGGGAAAACCGGAGGACCCGGAAAAAAATCCACGCGACCACGGGGAAAGAAACACGCAAACTCCAAATATGCAACAGGCTTCAGGGTTGGGATCGAACCCACGACCTCCTGGATACCAGGCGAGGTAGTTAACATCTCCTAGCCACCGTGGCGCCCTGACGATGCGTATTGAGCTATAAATCTGTCTTTCGCCAATACGGCCGCGCGGACGGCAGCGGTGGTGGTGGCGGTGGTGGCGGTGGTGGTGGTAGTGGTGGTGGCGGTGGTGGTGGTGGTGGTGGCAGTGGTGGTGGTGGTGGTGACGGCGGTGGTGGTGGCGGTGGTGGTGGTGGCTACGCCCGGTGCGAAAGAAGTTCAACATACATACTACATTCCCTGTTTCCACACTCTCCCTACATCTCACCTATTTCTCTCTGTCTCTGAATCTATTTCTCTCAAAACGGCGCTGACCCTGTGGATGAAACACTGTGGATGAAACACTCAATAACGGAACCGGCCTCTGTCACTCCTCTCTCTCTTTGCATCTCTCGTTCTTCCGATCTCACTCTCTTTCTCGTCCCTCTCTTCACACTCACACTCCCTCTTCACTCTCTGCCCCCCACTCTCTCTCTCCTCCCTCTCTTCACACACACACTCCCTTCACTCTCTGCCCCCCACTCTCTCGTTCTCTCTCCCCGCGTGCACGTCACCTCGTCGCCGCGCTGGTGACGGGACGCAGAGGCTCCACTCTCGCCTCCACCCCCCCCGCTCCCTCCCTGCCGCTCCCCTCTCGCTCTCATCCATCACGCAGTGGCAGCGGCCAGCGAGACGCGCGGGTGCCAATAACATTCTCCAGATTAACGAGGTTCGCGACAACGAGCGCTCTTCCCACCTCCCCCTGTCTCTACCACTCTCCCAACCCGCCCCCCTCTCCTCGCATTCTACCCCTCTCTCTCTCTCTGACGCTCTCTCTCTGTCCATCTGTCTCTACACACACACAATAATAATGTGTGGTACAACATGTTCGTGAAACGTGACAGTTCATATCCCATATTACGCTCCACTATCTCGCTCTTTCCCTCTCTCCTCCATCCCCACCCCCATCTCCCCCCCCCCATCTTCCCCCATCTCCCCTCCATCTCCCCTCCATCTCTAAATGCGTTCGCTCTCTACAAAGACAAAGATCCCCCGTATAGCCCGAACAGACTGTTGGGACAAGTGTTGCTAGCGAGCACCTATGAAGGCCAGCACGACACACGAGTGGGTGGGTGGCCAACATCACGCCCGACCGCCTTTGTATCACCAGTGGCGATGTTTACACACGGCACCAGGTACTCATTTGAGGATGAGTCGACCTAGGGGAGGCCCAGGACCGGTTCAAATAATGGTCACCGGTGTTGGCCGTTGAGCAGGAATCGAATACGGGTCGGCAGGTTCGTAGCGTAGCGCGCTAACCGCTACACCACCGCTCCCCACTACACACACATACATCTGTATATATGTAACGTAGAAAATGTCCGTGAAAATTCACCGTTCAAATCTCTTCTCTTGCTCTCTCCCATTCCCCCACTCTCTCGTTATCTCTACCCCGTTCCCTCCCCCTCTCGCGCTCTCCTTCATTCGCTCTCCCCCCCTCTCTAGCGCTCTCTGTCTCTCTGCAACACACACACATATATGCAAACGATCACGTGCGTGAAACGTAACGGTTGAAATCCCTCAACATCTCCGCATCTCTCTCCGCCTCCACGCACGCACGAATATGCCGTGGTGATTCTTCGCGGAAATGTGACGGATCCGATATCCTGGCGCCCCCACACTCGCAGAGCCAACTAGGATGATGGAAAGTCGTCGCCTCGACGCGTGCTGTTCACACGACAACGCGTGTTCGCTACAACGCGGTTATTCCATCAGGGAAACAGCTTTCGCACAACGAAGAACGCGCATCCCATTATAATGCGGAACGCGCCCGTTATAACGCGGAACGCACATCCCGTTATAACGCAATTTCTGAGCAGTCGACGACGAACTACTTTCTTGCGCTGTGCGGCTGAGCGGTGCAGTGATACAGTACGTGGAGTGATAATGTAACGCGACGGGGTATCCTCAGTTATTTGCCCCGCCACCTCACCGCGTGTGCGTCGTGGTAGTCCATCGAATCTCGACAAACTTCACCGCCATCGCATTGTTTATGGGGAAATTGCTTCAGCTGAACGCGTTTTTCCCGTAACGCGGCACTTTTCAGGAACGCATCTACCGTGTTAAACGAGGACTCGCTGTTCCTCTCTCCTCTGCTGCTGAATATGCAACAAAACCGCACCATCATCATGTAAGTACTAACACATATTGTGTCTCTCCACTTACAAATCTTAAATAGATGTATTAATTTGTACCCATCCCATCAGCCACGAGGTCTCCTGGGTAATGTATCGTTTCAGCAGCATGGGGCGACCTTTCAAACATCGATCCTTGAAGTTCGCCAGCATTTTCTTGGTTCTTTCGATAAAGTCACGTAGAATGGAAATAATAAACTAATAGAAATAAAACATAATAAACATAATAAAATAAAACGTGATAATGATTTTATTATGTTTAATTTTATTTTATTTTATTATTTCCATTCTACGTGACTTTACCGAAAGAACCAAGAAGATGAATCCCTGCAGTCACGAAAGCTTTAAATCGAAATTCGCGAGCATTTCATTTTGCTTCATCCTTACTCTAAAACTAAACTATTTTATTTTACCAGGTAAGGCCCACTGAGCTATACAGTATCGATATTTTGTCAGAAGCTACCTGGCCACCCATTACAGCTCAACGAAGTGGCTCATCGTGTAGAAATTGAAATCAGCCAAATGCTCTAAATGGCCTGGCCCTGCGGATAAGACACTCAATACCAAAACCGGCCCCGGAGATTTGCTTGCGTTGAACAAATTCTGCTGAGTTGATGCACTCCCACAAGGCCGTGATGCTGATAGGTTTTGTAAAAAAAGTTTACGCATATTTATTTTAATGGAGAGACATATATGTACAAGGAGGAGATGATTTGTCAGCTTATTTATTTAATTTTATAATTTTATTTTATACTTTTTGCCAAAATTAGTGGTGGGAATAAGCTTTGAGACGTAATGTATGTGAATGTACATATGTATGTGTATGTATGTGTGTTTATGTATGTGTGTATGTATGTTATGTGTATGTATGTATTTTGTGTGTATGTATATCTGTATGTATGTTTGTATGTATGTATGTATTTTGTGTGTATGTATGTACATCTGCAAGTATGTTTGTATGTATGTGTGTATGTTTGTGTGTATGTATTTGTATATTAATGTGTGTATTTTGTGTGTATGTGTGTGTATGTATATGTGTGTATGATATGTGTGTATGTATGTATATGTGTGTATGTGTGTGTATGTATAAATAAGTGTGTATGTGTGTGTATGTATATATATGTGTATGTATTTATATGTGTATGGATATGTGTATGTGTGTGTATGTGTATGTATGTATATGTGTGGATGTATATGTGTGTATGTATATGTGTGTATGTGTGTATGTATATGTCTGTATATGTGTGGATGTATGTATACGTGTGTATGTATATATGTGTGTATGAATATGTGCATATGCGGGGAGCAGTAGTGAACTGGTTCGCGAGCTGCACTCCAAACCCAGCAGCGACCCGAGTTCGATTCTCGCTCACGAACAATAATAGTGGCGAACATTTGAACCGGTCTTGGGCTTCCCCTAGGTCGACTCAGCCTCAAATGAGTACCTGGTGCGATGTGTAAAACATCGCCACGAGAGAGACAAAGGCGGTCGGGCGTGGTGCTGGCCACCTACCCCCTTCACCATGTTATGTATATATACATAACATTTGTGAAGTTAAATATACGTAATGTGTATATAAATACCGCTTGTGTAAGAAGTTAACCGGGCGTGCTGCTGGCCACCCACCCCCTCGTGTGGCGTTTCGGCCTTCACTGGCTACCAACAGCACTTGCCCCAACAGTCTGCCCAAGGCTACACGGGGGACCTTTGTCTTTATTATTAGATGCGAATAACAATTTGTAGCGAGTTCCTGTGGGATGCTGCGTCGCGAGTGACGCACGAAGCAATAATAACGTAACTCTCAAGAAGGGTAATAACTCGAAACGTCGCCTACTGTATATTTGTATGTTTTACCCTTTGAGACTACAATGCTATTGATAAACGTGTTGGATTTATTTATTTTTGTAAACATTTGTGAAATGTTTCATGCGGGTAAAAATTAATGGTAAATAATTAGTAATACATGTACGTATACACATATAATATCTAAATAAAGGTAAATTAAATCGTCTACGTTTCAAGAGATTGTATTCTTATTTTCGGAACTATCATCACAATTCATTTACATGGGTACAATATGACAATACTCTTTACAGCTGCATTATTATCGTCATCATCATCAACAGCAGCAGCATCAGGAACACAATCAGCATCATTGCCCCGCGGTTAACACACAGCACAATCATCCACACTCAGCAAACACGCTTAACGTCTAAATATCATGGTCAGAATCATCATCATCATCGCACGATTAACACACAGCACAATCATCCACACTCAGCAAAACGCTTACTCTAGATCGGAATATCATCAGCAGTATCATCAGCAGGATCATCATCAGCAGCAGCAACAGGATCATCATCAGCGGTATAATCATCATCATGAGCGGCATCATCATCAACAGCAGCAGCATCATCAGCAGCATCATTATCATCATCATGGGCAGCATCATCATCAGCAGCAGCATCATCAACATTATCATCATCATCATCATAAGCAGCATCATCAGCAGCAGCATCATCAGCAGCATCATTATCATCATCATAAGCAGCAGCATCATCATCATCAGCATACATCTGGCGCCGGCCACAATCTTTACACGGCAGCCATCCTGGGAGAGAGGGCCAACTTTGAGCTAATCCTGGAGGCTGACAACGGCAGTTGCGGCTCTAACACGGTGGGGGCTCGCTCGGGGGTGTGGAGTGGGGGGGGGGGTCCTATGTATGGGGAGGAGGAGGGGGGGTACGGGATTGGTGCGACAAGGCGGTTAATCATTTCCCTGATCTGTTGTGGCGCGTATGCCCACACCTCGCCACTCAGTTTGTCGAACTTCTTTCGCACCTTACGCAGGTAGCCGGCCGTGCGAATTCGGGGGTGTGAAATAATTAAGAAATAGATAAGTAGGCAGGCTAGATGCCTCGCTTTACAATAGTTGTCTCTTCACGATTTAAAAGTATACGGGGTTTTTTGTTTGTTTGTAAACACATTCCATCAGCAGTCACGCAGCCTTCTGTCAGTGCATCTTTTAGGAATAGAAAATGATGAGTTGAGATCTTCTCAGCGGCATTGGTACAACAGGGAGCAGAAGCGTCTGGGCCGGTTTCGACATGCGCGTCTGTACAGGTATCTTGAACTTCTTTCGCACCGTACGTAGCCAACCGTACGAATCGGAGGTGCTGGGAAGGACAACAACACTAAACACAAAAAGCAGTTCTAGAGAAATTAGTTCATCGATTTGGATTTAAAAGTTCACGGTTCCAGTGGCTTCCTAATATAGGAAGGGATTTTCTCCCGGTCCTCCAGTTTATCCCTCCACATGTAGAATCAAGGTGCGTTTAGAGTGTTTGGCTGATGTAAATGTCCACGTGAAAAGCCACTTCGTTGAGCTATCGTTGTGTGCTTGACAGGGTCGCTTCTGAAAAAAGATAGCAACAAAGCTCAGTTGGGCTTTAACCTGGTCAAAATTTAAAGAAATAGTTTCGTTTTAGTTTCAGCCCGCGATGCAGTGACTCATCTCTCCGTTCGAGTGTCATTGTCTACACTAAACACACACACACAACAACAAAAACTCATTCGGTGTTTCATCAGCAGTGTCGGGTTGCCTGACTGCCCGAAGAAATGTTGGTGAAACTGGCCGAGTAGTTCGTAGTCCAAGGGGCCCTCTTGCTCTGGTAGATACCGGGAAGGTTCTTCGCTTGACGCAAACTTCTCCCGAGCAGTCAAACAGCGACGTCGTGGACAATATAAGTAGGCACAGCAATTCAGCGGACGAATTCTCTGCCGAGGTATACGCTGTTAGATATACGCTCCTAAATGTTGCGTTAGTTGAGTGTGTGTTATCTTCGTGGTCATATTCTAGGTGTGTGTGTGGGTGCACAATTATATTATAATATATATAACCATCATATGTAACAATAAACATAACCATAGGTTATTTTTTTAATAATTTGCGGCTCTATCATCCACGCCGTGCCGGCCATCATGGGATAATAGAGTGGGAGAGCTGTTTGACCATACTTCCCCAGTCTGGTTAGTACGGGGAAAAGGGGGAGGTTCTCTCTGCCTACGATGTGGAGCGTCTTGAGAATGATGTCGCATTTTTTCCAAGATGTAAGATGCGTGGTATTAGCGCCGTGTAGTGATTACATCGGTGGAGGGAGCGAGAGAAAAGAAGACTCAGGTACAAATTTAAGGCTGAGTCGACCTAGGTGAATCCCGGGACAGCTTCAGATTATCACTCGCCGCTGTTGGTAGCCGTCGCCGGAGATGGAGCCCGGCACGCTACCACTGCCTCTCACTGTAATAAGTGTACACTGAGTTTAGGGTTTTGCTAACGTATGAAGTTTGATGTTACGAGGTTGTTTTGGCTAAGAATGTTATCATATGAATGATGTATATCTGGTGAAAAGCAATGCTCAATATTAGTTTTGGATTTCAGAACTTACGATTGAAATACATAAACACACACGCACACAAACATATAAATACACACACACACGCCTCCGTGTTAAACACAAATAGGCCGGCATTGGGCACATAACGGCGTAGATGGGTGAAAAACACCACGCCGGCCCGCCTTTGTCTCTCGTTTACACACCGCACCAGGTACTCGTTTAAGGCTGAGTCGACCTAGGGGAGGCCCAACACTGGTTCAGATCGCGGGTCGCCCGGGTTTGTAGCTGAGTGCGCTAACCACAGCGCCACCGCTCCCCGACAAACGCAGCCCACGTTCGGCGCACACTCACAGACGACACAAATACAAAGGTGCCCTGTATAGCCTTTAACATAACTTTTAGGGCAAGTGCTGTTAGCGAGCACCTATTACCACGTGCACACACGCAACACGAACAACAGCCGCAGCAGCAGCCCGACCATCTCCATTATGCGGTGGCGACGTCACCGCTGTGCTTCGAGCCAGGCTAGGTACATGAACACAAATGCACGTATCTTGCTGCTCTTTCCATAGGTAGAGCATGTTATGTTCGTGCATGGTGATGATGATGATGACGATGATCGTCATGGTGATGGAGAAAGGATGGCGGTGGTGGTGGTTGATGGATGATGATGGTGCAGGCTTGTTGGTGGAGCTGAGGAGGAGGAGGAGATCTGATGAGGAGACGACGAGAGGAATAGGAGAAGGTGGTGGGGTAGGAGGGTGCAGGAGGAGGAGGGAGGAAGGGGAGGTTTGAGGAGGTGGCGGTGAAGGATCAGACACGAGGAGGAGACGTGATGAGGTGGTGGTGCCGTAGGAAAACGCGAGGAGATGCAGGAGGAGGAGGAGTAAGGAGTAGGAGGAGGAGGAGACGCGAGTGCATGGCCGAGCAGGAGGAGGAGGAGGAGCGGCTGAGGATGGAGGAGAGGGCGGGCTGTCACGTGATTGTATCCAGACCCAAAGTTCACCCAAAAACGCGGGGCGGTGGTGCAACTGAACTCACTCTCGCCTCGGGACCGCAGGGATTCCTCCCACCCGTGTCTCGCCTCTCCCCTCCCCTCCCCGGCCTCTCACCTCTCCTCTCTCTCCTCGTTCTCTCTCCCCGTCTTGTCTCTCTGCTCGACCCAGCGTGGACCACAGCAGCGCAAGGTAAGGGACGAGCTCATGCTGCCTCGTCCGTGTGGCTGCTGCTGCTGGTGACGGCGCCGGCGATTTAGCGCTGCGCTACGAAGCTGGCGAGCCGAGTTCGAATCCCGCTCATGGCCAGCAGCAGTGTGACGATTATTTGAACCGGTCCTGGGCCCTCCCCTAGGTCGACTCGGCCTCAAATGAGTACCTGGTGCGGTGTGTAAACATCGTCGCTGGGGAGACAAAGGTGGTCCGGACGTGGTGCCGGCCACCCACTCGTGTGCCGTTCCCGGCTTGATGGGTGCTCGCTAACTGCACTTTACCCAACAGTCTGCTAAGGCTATACGGGGGATATTTGTATTTGTTGTGTATTTCCATGTGGTTATATGTATACATGTGTTTATATGTCTACTTGTATGTTTGTGTATATGTCTTCGTAATGTTGTGTGTGTTACCAATATAGATAGATGTGGTTGTGTATGTACGTTCGTGAGCTGGACTGTGTGTGTGTGTACTGCATCAGTGTAATTGTGTGTGTAGGCGTGATGCATGTGTACGTGTGTACATGTGTGTCTTCACACATCGATGTGTCTACTTGTATATATGTATATTGTAGTTGTTTCCGCCCCTGGTATTTGTATGTGTGCGTGTGCTTTTGTGTGTGTTGCTACGTGCGTGTGTGTCTTTGTAATGTGTGTGCAGTAGTGTATAAGAGTGTGTGTTTGTGTACGCGTGTGTGTGTTTTTGCATGTGTGTGTGTACGCGTGTATTCTTGTGTCTGCCGCGTGAGACGTATACCTATGTCTATATTTGCGTGTTTGTACATTTAACATTACGCATCTTATACATTACAGATCTTATACTCGATAGGCCATTGCGCGAAACGTCGACTATTACATATTTATACGAAATAAGTAGGCAATGCAAATGAGTGTACAATACGCTTGCCGATATGATGCGTGTATCGCCGAATAAGATGACCGGCTATCAGCGAGCACCTACTCAGTCGCATTTGTCTCCCCCGCGAGTGCTTCTGTTCACACACCCTGCCGAGTACTCACTGAAGGCCGAGTCGATCTAGGGGGAAGTATTGCCATGCTCGGATATCGTTATATCCGTGACCAGGTAATGGAACTCAGGTAGCCGCGTGTCAGACCCCCGTGAAGTCTTAACAGACTGTTGGGGCAAGCGCTGTTCGTGAGCTCCTATGAAGGCCGGGACGGCACACGAGGGGGTGGGAGGCCAGCACCACGTTGGAACACAAAGACAAAGATCCCCCGTACAGCCTTAACAGACTGTTGGGGCAAGCGCTGTTAGTGAGCTCCTATGAAGGCCGGCACGGCACACGAGGGGGTGGGTGGCCAGCACCACGTTGGTACACCAAGACAAAGATCCCCCATACAGCCTTAACATAATGTTGGGGCAAGTTCTGTTAGTGAGCTCCTATGAAGGCCGGCACGGCACACGAGGGAGGTGGGTGGCCAGCAATTGAGCCCGGCCGTTTTTGTCTTCCTCGTGGTGATGTTTACACATTTGCTGTTGATTCGGCCTAGGGGAGGCCCAGGACCGGTTAAGATAATCGTCGCTGTTATTATATTGTTCGTGTGCGCGAATCCAAGTTCGCTTCACCGGGTTTGTAGCGCAGTGCGCTAAGCACCGTGCCACCGCTCCCCAGATCACACACGCACGTACACACACAGAAGCACACATCCATCACCCCCATGAATACCTGTATAGGTAAGTGCTCGCTAACAGCCCTTGCCCCGCCACAGTCTAGAAGGCCACGCGGGGGGAGCTTTGCATTTGTTTGGATGACAGCTGGTGCGTGGTACGTAGCCTACATACATATGCGCTGCCGTAAGACTTTGGAATCTGCAATAAAACAACCACGGCGTTCACTCTCTGCTGAATAGAATTACTCACAACGCCGCCGCCCCCGCCCCCCCCCCCCGTTACCCTTAGGAGCGCCGAAGCTAAGAAAGGGTTGAGCCTGGATAGTGGTTACTGCATGGAGCCCCGCACGGCTGACCGAGCGTGGTGCTGGCCACACCAAAGACAAAGAAGCCCCCCCGTGTAGCCTGTAACAGACTGTTGGGGCAAGAGCTGTTCGCGAGCAGCAACTATGAAGGCCGGCACGGCGTACGAGACGGTGACTGGCCAGCCACCACGCCCGGCCGCCTTTGTCTCCCCTGGTGGCGATGTTTACACACGGAACCAGGTGCTCATTCGAGGCCGAGTCGACCTAGGGGGAACGATGCGCGGAAAATCGTGTGTGCGTATGCGTTAGTTGTTGATTGGGTGTGTGAGGCGTGCAGGTGTGTGAGACTGTGTGGGAGACTGTGTGAGACTGTGCGTGCGTTAGGCGTGTGTGTGTGTTAGGTGTGTGTGTGTTAGGCGTGTGTGTGTGTTAGGTGTGTGTGTTCGGTGTGTGTGTGTTAGGTGTGCGTGGGTTAGGTGTGTGTGTTAGGTGTGTGTGTGTTAGGTGTGTGTGTGTTAGGTGTGTGTGTTAGGTGTGTGTGTTAGGTGCGTGT
Source organism: Lethenteron reissneri (assembly GCF_015708825.2). Lineage (NCBI taxonomy): Eukaryota > Metazoa > Chordata > Hyperoartia > Petromyzontiformes > Petromyzontidae > Lethenteron > Lethenteron reissneri. Next base: position 1,927,447 of record NC_083807.1, on the reverse strand, counting down.
GTGTTAGGTGTGTGTGTGTTAGGTGTGTGTGTGTGTTAGGTGTGTGTGTGTTAGGTGTGTGTGTGTTAGGTGTGTGTGTGTTAGGTGTGTGTGTGTTAGGTGGGTGTGTGTTAGGTGTGTGTGTGTTAGGTGTGTGTGTGTTAGGTGTGTGTGTGTTAGGTGTGTGTGTTAGGTGTGTGTGTGTTAGGTGTGTGTGTGTGTTAGGTATGTGTGTGTTAGGTGTGTGTGTGTTAGGTGTGTGTGTGTGTTAGGTGTGTGTGTGTTAGGTGTGTGTGTGTTAGGTGGGTGTGTGTTAGGTGTGTGTGTGTTAGGTGTGTGTGTGTTAGGGTGTGTGGGTTAGGTGTGTGCGTGTTAGGTGTGTGTGTTAGGTGTGTGTGTGTGTAAGGTGTGTGTGGGTTAGTTGTGTGTGTGTGTGTTAGGTGTGTGTGTTAGGTGTGTGTGTGTTAGGTGTGCGTGGGTTAGGTGTGCTGGACTGTGTGCGTGAGTGTTTCGAAGTCAATCTACTTATTTGCATAAATAATTACCAGTTGATTCGATTATAAGTTGCTTTTGGAAAATCAATTAGACAAATATAGATGTACACCCTAGATCCAAACACGTGCTCGCCCCGTATAAATTGTCGCGGCTCTAATGTGTTTATGAATTATACACTGCGTTCAACCACCACTACCACACTGCACGTCACAACAACCAACTCACCCACCCACTCACCACATAGCAGGTCACAACAACAACACTGTTCCCCCTATAGAGTAACCAATATATTCGGCGACGTTTCGGGCAATGCCCCTTTTTCACAGCGTATAGATTGAAGGTGGAAATCTACCTGTGACCGGTTGCATCCAAACAGACATCTGCTGTAGAAACCGCGCATTAATCACGGGCCCACGACACCACGAGTAGCCGCTACAGATAAACAATTCGGGGTTGGAAAACCGGCAGAACATTTTCTCAACCAGTGAATCAAATCTAGGTGATTTTGATTCGAAAATAGTTTTGGGTTTTTTTTTACGATAGGCGATGGCGCGTTTTATTATATAGCAGAAGGGGTTATTGCCCTGAAACGTCGACTGTTGTATGGACTGTGTGCTGAGTTGTTTTTTTATTGACTGTAGTTGTGTACCACTGGCCAACGCGGCAGCAACAGCATCGCCAAAATAATGAATTTACCGTCATCCCTACAATCTGTCAATAACAACAACAACAACGATACAAAATCCTGCGTGCAATACATTTTGTGAATGCTGCAAAATCGCGCGATATCGAATGTGGAACCGTGCAGCTCTGTGGACTGTTGGGGCAAGTTCCGCTCGCAATCACCCATTAATGACGAGTACCAACTCACATTCATATTCGCGTGCAACAACAAAGGTCCCCCGTGTAGTCTCCAACAGACTGTTGGGGCAAGTGCTGTTAGCGAGTAGCACCTGGGAAGGTCGGCACTGATGCACGAGGGGGTGGGGGGCCAACACCACGCCCGGCCGCTTCTGTCTCCCTCGTGGCGATGTTTTAAACATCGCACCAGGTACTCATTTGAGGCTGAGTCGACCTAGGAGAGGCCCAGGACTGCTCCAGATAATCGTCACCGATGTTGGCCGCGAGCGGGAATAGGAACTCAGGTCGCCGGGTTTATAGCGCAGCGCTAACCGCTAAACTACCGCTCCCCATACATTTCATATAACGCGTACGCACTCATAGCGTAAGGAAGCCTTCATCCAGCTGCACTCACCAAGGGCTGTATATTATTCATTTAATTAATTCGCTTTATATTTGCTTATTTAAAATCCCTGTGGATATATTCGAGGTGCAGTGAAATTAGATGTATACGTATATTCATTATTTCATTTCGCAAGTATAATTTGTCCAATGTATAATTGGCAAATATTTGCGGAGGTTTCCTTTTTTTGTTTCGTTAAAATATTGTACCTGCAAGTCTGGTGGGACGTTATACAATTATAATAATAACAACATTAATGATAATACTGTGTTAGTTTCATAATGAAATTGTGTGACCATTCCTGTGGCCCCTACACATCTCCACCCACCCGCTCAAGTTTTATATTTCACTGTGCATACTTCGACCTGCTCATTCTGGTCTAAACTTCACGATCATCATCATGATGATCATAATGATGATCATAATGATGATGATGATGAGTCCATAGAGGCCAGACTTTGTTCGATGAGAGACGGAGGCGTTTTGCAGCCAGGCTTCGTGATGGTGGAGTTATCTTCCTCAATTCATCACGGAATCTCAGTCTGTTGCACGTTTTACTATCCTGTACAATTTGTGTTATTTTACAAGGTAAGCCCCACTCTGAGCAATGCAGCTCTTTGTCAGAAGCTGGGCACAACTGATAGCTCAACGGAGTGGCTTATCACGTGAACATTTACAGCAGCCAAATACTCGAAACGCGTGTTGATTCTAAATGTGGAGGGGAAAACCGGAGGAACCGGCGAAGAATCCACACGACCACGTGGAGAGAGACACGCAAACTCCAAATACAGCAGGCGTCAGGGTCGGGATCGAACCGACGACCTCCTGTATACCAGACGAGGTAGTTAACATCTTATAGCCACCGTGTCGTAAAACTCACTTGCTTCTACAGCAGGGCTTCCTCCGTAACTCAATATTTCATGTAAAGCGCGTTGATGCCTCGTGCAAATAGCGCTACGTTTAGAATACGGAGTTCTTATACATCGCTATGTAGGCACGTTGAAACTTCTTTCGCACCGTTCGTAGCCAATCGTGCTAATCGGAGGTGCGGGGGAAGAAAAACAACAAACACTGAACACAAAAATCAGCTTTGAGTAAATTCGTTTTCAATCGAGATTTACAAGTGGATAGCTCCAGTGACGTCCTCATATCGGAGGGCAGAAAAGGAAGGGATTGGAACCAGCGGCCTCGCCCTTCATCCGAATTGCATCTCTCGCGATGGCCGAGGGAAGGAAGCACACGCGGGCGATGATGAGCGGGCGCTACCAACAATTCTCCAAGCTCCGCGGTCCTCTATCTATATATGTGAAGGTGTTGTCGGCCAGTTTACGAGTGCTTGGTCACATACCTTTACGTGTTATTGAGCAGGACAACAGATATGCGACGGAGGAATAACACGTGTATTTTTTATTGTGTGTGTGTATATATACTACACATGATTGTTGTGGATTGTTGTTTCGGTATATATATTGAAAAATGTACAAACCATTAATATCTGTACGATCATCGCGGTGCATAACCACAATGTTACGTTTTACACTTTGATTCTGCAATTAAAGTTCGTGCCAACTCAAATTAAAAGTCGCGAATTACAAAGCCGAGAGAAGTGACGGCAACCCTTGCCGGTGCGAACCCAGCTTGCGAACTTTAATTGTGCTTATTGTTACAACCGTGATTACGATTACATGTATACTCGTACGGCGTAAAAAGTCTAATATTCGTGATTACTAATATTACCATCGTACGATTACGACTATTGAGGATAATAATACGATCGTTATTACGATTATTAATAAGACTAATTTACATGTATTTGTGAGATGCCTTCCACTAATGTCTTCAAGGCCAAGAGAGACAGAGAAACTAAACAGAATAAACGGGCTTCAGAAGATGATGGTTTTAAGACAAAACTTTAAAGCATCCGCATTGTCGGATGAACGCATTTCCAACCATATGCTCATACAGCCACATCATATTATACTTACGATTACAATTCTAATCGTACAATCATAATCGCAACCATGAAAAGTAGACTTCGTACGACTATAAACAGCGTGGGTGATTGCGAATTAAAGCTTCAGGTCCACGCATTATTAGATCCGTGAGTTAACTCCTCGGAAATGCCCGTTTCAGCTGACAGATCAAGTCGTCTCCGGATTCGCTGCTGGATGAAAGCAAAATTTTCCAACACTGTAGCTCTCGCAGGGGAGGGGGGGTGGTTGTTTGACCATACTTCACCACGTTTTGCCCAATGCGGGTAGAGTGATTGTGTCCAGCATCCCGTTACAGCTGTTCTGAGCTCGCTACCAGCGTTAGCCGTGGACAGGAATCGAACTCGGTTTAACTTGGTAGGGGCACACAGTTCAGCAAATGCCACCCGCTCCCCAAATTAAAATAATTACCAGTTTTATGTATTCACGTACTGTCAATCAGAGTAAAGATGGTTATTGACGTTCTGGTCGACTGGCCTTAGTTAGGAAAGGTCAAACATGCGTGTATGTGTGTATATACATATATGTGTGTGTGTGTGCGTGTGTTTGTGTGTGTGCGTGGAACGGTAGTGTAGCGGTTAGCGCGCTGCGTTACGAACCGGGCGACCCGAGTTCGATTCCCGCTCACGGCCAACGATTATTTTAACCGTTCCTGAGCCTTCCTGAGGTCGATTCGCTTGAACCCATGGTTCAACGGTAGCAAAACCGTCACTCATTAGCAGGTGAGCTGCCGATGTTACAGTCAATGGTCCCTCCTGTCTGTACGCTATGGGGGTCGACACAAAATACACAACGTAAATAACAATTTTAACTTCACAATAAAGAGGGAACGCGTGGGTGTGGCGCGTGCTCATGAGAATACGGTCATAAAATAAATGGACTGGAAATATTTGTCCGTGGTCGTAAGTAGGATAGTATATGTTTAAAGGAAGGGGGTATATTAATCCCAACCGTTGTATACATATTTCGAACATTATCGGAAGCAAATAGCGTAAAGAGGTCTGTTCATTTACTCACTCTTAATGTGATTATATCTATCAGGGTAGTGCATGATATTCCGATTGTTCTGATTCAACACACACTCGAGTGTAAAATATTTAACGTTTAAATAGTATGTAAGCGCAAACACAAAGGTCTCCCATATAGCCTTTTATAGACCGCTGGGGCAAGTGCTGTTATCTATGAAGGACCGAGCGCTACGCCTTTGTCTCCCCATTGCCGATAATTGCACATCGCACAAGGTACTAATTTAAGGCTGAGTAGATCTAGGGGAGGCCCAGGACTGCTTTGGCTATATCACTCGCCACTGCTTTTAGCCGTTGCCAGGAATACAACTCACACGGTCCGGAGTTTGTAATATAATAACATGGGGTTAAACATTAAACGTTTCGGCCGAGTGGCCTTCGTCAACAAGAACATCACTGATTTCACGACCAGCAATCTGGATTCGGGATGGAGCGGTGGCGCAGTGCTTAGCGCATCGCGCCGGCGAAGCACCAAAGTCGATGGGACCCCGGTTCGATTCCCGGCCACGGGCAACATCAGCGGTGAGCGAGCGATATCTGAAACCGACCCGGGTACTGCCACCTTCACCAGGCTGGACGGGGACACCGGCGTGGTGAAGTATGTCGAAAACCACCCTCACCCCTTACCCTATGAGTCCCAAGGACTCCTTTCAGGAGGGTCCTGCCGTAACATGCATTGGTGTTTTAACTCGAAGGATATTTGCGGCCAATTAATGATGAGTTGTGTTTGTCATCATTATTGCCATTGTTATACCACGTGGAAGAAAACCGGAAAGCCCCACGCCTTGCGTGAGAGGGGACAACACTTGATCCCGTAAAGATGGAGACAGATGGCGATTAGTCCTCTATTATGGATAAACCAAAAACATCTATTATGGATTAGTCCACACTTTTCTGCACCGCCTTCACCTGGCGAACCAGGGGATACGGCACCTCCTCGACACCCACACGTGACCACGCAACATATTGAGCGGTGATCCAACAACCCTCGCTGCTGCCGCCACACGTCGCGGAATCACAACAGGCAAGCCACGTGCAGCGTAGCTACCGGAAGGGCCTCCACTACAGGGAGATAGAGAGGGTATTTGTATTTGGCCTACTCTTCCATGCTCAATCACCCCCCCCCCCCCCCAGCTGTTTCCTGAGTGACCCACCAGTCATCAGTCGCCTCCTCCTCTCTACCTTCTTGCAGCGCTGAGATCTCAACACTTGGGGCGAGATTCACAGAGTGTTGGTGGAACGGACAATCGTCCGGTGGGCGATGCATTCACATCTCACCGGTGAGCCACGAATCTCCGGGTGGAGACATCGGGTGGCTTTTTCCAGCGGAGAGGAAAAAAAACGATTTGGGCCGGACGACCCAAGTACCATTTACTACGAATTGACTATTTTTATTTCACCAGGTAAGGCCCCATCCTCGCTCTTTTTCGGAAGCGACCTAGGCCATCGCAAATGATAGCCAAGCAAAGTGGCTCATCATCACGCGGGGACTTATAACAGCAGACAAAATACTCTCAACGCATTTCCATTCTGAATGTGGAGGAGGGGGGGGACACCCGAGGAGCCGGAGAAAAATCCACGCGACCACGGGGAGAGCGAGGGAGACTTTGACTTTTAAACAACTTTTATTGCCGCCAGCAGCAACAGCACTGGAGGCGATTTCGACATAAAATACACAAAGTCGCCAGCAAACAAATGAAAGTAAACGCTAAAAATCCACGCGCTGTGGCGCTAAAAGCACCGCGCACAACACGAAAGAAAAGACACGTGGTGGTGGTGGTCATCGCGCACGCCGCGGTGACGAGCGAGAGAGACGCGCAAACTACAAGCGCCTATCTGCGTGAGATCCACCGACCCTCCCATCGTTCGCGAACACCGCGTAATCCCGACTCGAGAGTTCGTGAGCTCCCATTGTTTGTTTGTTTTTGTTGTAGCCGAGATAATGGTGTCGCCTCGTGTAAGATTAGGGGCGCGGGTGGTGGTGGTGGGAGACGGTGGGGGGCGTGAGACAGCGAGACAGGGACTCAGAGGCGTCGTTCACTCTGCCGAGCAAAGCAAATGTTTATTCATTATATCCGTTCATTATTTACTTATTTACCTGTGTGTGTGTTGCGTGTGTGTGGGAGCGAGTGATGGGGAGCGGTAGCGTGTAGCGTTTACCGCGCTGCGCGAACCGGGTTCGATTCCGGCTCACGGCCAACACCAGCGACGATTATTTGTACCGGTCCTGCGCCTCTCCTAGGTCGACTCAGCCTCAAATGAGTACTTGGTGCAGTGCATAAAAAAACATTGTCACACGGGAGACAAAGGCGGCCGGGCGTTGTGTTGACCACCCAACCCCTCGTGTGCCGTAACGGCCCTGGTAAGGTGCTCGCTAATAGCACTTGCCCCAATAGTCTATTACAGGCTACACGGGGAATCTTTGTCTTTGTGGCTCATGTGGGGAGCGGTGGCGCAGTTGTTCGCGCGCCGCGCTGAACCCCTCCCCCGGGGCTTCTCCTAGGTCGACTCAGCCTCAAATGAGTGCGAAAGTGTAAACATCCCCACGAGGGAGACAAAGGCGTGCGGGCGTGCTGCGCCGCGTTGCATTGTGGGTATGCGCCGTTGCGTTGGGCGATCGTCGGCGCGATCTGTGTGCCGAGACCGCTGATCGAGCCTCGCAAGGTCGAAACCCGGTCCAGAGTTTCTATTTGCTCATCGCAATCGCCGTCCCGTGGTGCTCTTGGCGCCGCGAGGCGAAGCGAGACGGAGGCTCACGGAATGGGAGCGAGCCGCTTTTCTTTATCGTTTTCTAATGAACGCTGCTGATGAACGCCGCTGATGAACGCCGCTGATGAACGCTGCTGATGAACGCTGCTGATGAACGCTGCGCGAAATCTAAACGCGAGTTGCGATCAATGTTACCGTTGCGGTGACGCTCCACGCATCGCGCCCGAGGTGAGCACAGCGGCAGCGGCGAATATTTGAAACGATCCCGAGACCTTCCCCCTCTAGGTCGACTCAGCCTTAAGTGAGTACCTGGCACGCTCTGGCAGCGTCGGTCATTAGGGGAGACAAAGGCGGACGGGCGCGGCACTCGTCACACTACCATCTCGTTTGTCGTATCGGCCCTTAATAGGCGCTCGCTAATTTGACAATCACGTGCTGCTTAAATACATAGGCACACACACAGTGTCGGTAGAGTGGTGGCGCAGTGGTTAGCGCACTGCGCTACGAACCCGGCGACCCGAGTTGGATCAGCGGTCAACATCCCAGGCAGTCGTGGGGACAATCACTTGACCACGGCTGCAGTGACCAGCGTGGTGAAGTATGGACGGACTAGCAAGTAGCTTTGTTCATGTCATTATCACAGTGTGCATATATGACACATACACATATAGATGCGGGGTGGATAGCCAGATGTACTCGTTTGATGGTGAATACTTTCCATTTGTGCTTGCAGATAATTGCTGTCATCAAGTCGAGGTGACATCAGAGAGTTTCAAAAGGAAGGCGGAATTGTTACAGAAGTGACCGGAGACACAGACACACACAGACACACACACACAGACACACACACACACATAGACACACACACAGACACACACACACACATAGACAAAGACACAGAGAAATATCACCACGTAAAGCCTTCACAGACTTTGGGGGCAAGTGCTGCGCAAAGAACACATCCATGTGCGTTGAACCACAACAACAGCAAGCAGCCGTTGGCGGTGACGTCACCACGGCGCTGGTGCCAGGCTAGGTGGACTTCATGACACCCACGCGTACTTAAAAAAAACCGCACGAAGGCAAAGATCCCCCGTATAGCCTACACAGGCTTGCCGGGGCAAAGTGCTCCTAGCGAGTAGCTTCGCTTACGACGCCGTCACACCCCCGACCGTCTCCCCGCACGAAACGCCAATCCTCTCGAGCTCCCCGCGACCATGTATCAGAGCCTCTCAATGTCCCCCAGCAACGGCTCGCAGGGCTACGCTCATCACGACTCGCACCACCACCACCACGCCAGCCCCTTCATGCACGGCACTGCGGCCGCGGCCGCCGCGGCTGCTGCGGCCGCTGCGGCCGCGGCGGCGACGGCGACACCGCAGGGCCCCGTGTTCGTGCCGACGAGCCGAGTGACGCAGATGTTGCCGTCGCTGCCGTACCTCCACCCGCCATCGCAACCGCAACACGGCGGAGGTGGCGGAGGTGGCGGTGGCGGCGGCGGACATTCCGCCTGGAGCCCTTCGTCGTCCGTGTCCGGCGGGACTGGCGGAGCTCCTGAAAGCGACAGCGGTGGCGGTCTGTCCGGCGTCTCGTACTCGACCGTGCCGATGCACCAGAGTCTGGCGCCTCGCTTCTCCTACGCGGCGGCCTCCGGCAGCGCCGTGGGAACTCGAGAGCCGTTCGTGGGCAGCCCCCTGGCCGCGTCGGCCGCCGGCAGAGACCACCACCACCCCCACCAGCACCACCACCACCACCAGCATCAGCACCAGCAGCAGCAGCAGCAGTACACGTGCGGCTCGCTGGGCATCTCGCTGAACGGGGCGTACAACGGCGTCTACTCGCCGTACGTGAGCCACGAGGTGGCGGCGGCGGCGGCGTGGTCCTCGCCGGGGCCGTTCGAGGGCGGCTCGCTCCTCCACCACGGCCTCCACGCGGGCCGCCCGCCGCACCTGCAGGCCCGCAGGCCCGACTACGGTGAGTGGACGCTCGAGATACCTCGACGGCGGCGACGGCCTCGCGGTCCGGGGGAAGGGCCGCGGCGTGCCTTCGAACGCCGTGGCCAACTCCGCGCGGTCCGCTTCGGTCTGTCCGTCGCTCCAGGCAGCCTGGCAGCCAGCCAGCAAAACTTTGTTCGAATAGAGTGTGGCTGGGAAAGGCTGTGCCCGTGCAGTCCCTTTGATAGTGTAGAGTGGTAGTAGTAGGTTTTAACCCTTTAAACTGGTACAAAACTGACACCTTTATACAAGGCATCATGTTTGCAATAACCACAACACAAGCAGTAAAAATGCAAACAAAAATAAACAGCTCTGATAATGATAATGTGCACTGTCCTTGAAGTTGATTGGTCCACACCCGAGACAGCTTTCCTTAGAGCCTAGTCTCCATTGGTGTTGGACCAGATGACACCAAAAGTGTTGTAGGGTTTTCTCCGGGTCCTCCAGTTTTATTTCCACATGCGCGGAACGTTCAGTGTTATAACACGTGACACAGTCCGCGTTATAAAAGGCGCATTCCATATTATAACGAGTGACACGTTCTGCTTATAACTGGTGGTGCGTGTCGCGTTATACCGGGCAGCACTTGTTCCCTAACAGAAGAACCGCGTTGTCGCGTTAAAGTGTGAACACCGCGCGTTAAGCGAGGACTCACTGTGCAATACAAAGGAGCCAGAACCAACGAGACGGGCAGACCGTATAGAACTGACGACGCGGATAACGCAACGCAAGTTATAGCGGCCGCACGCTGCTGATCAGGCCCAATGGAGTGGAAACCTCGTGCAGAGGGCCGACACGCCGATGGCCGTGTCTTTGTGTGTATCGTATGTACGTATACTGCGGTGCTCGCTAACAGCACTTGCCCCAGTGATATGTTAAGGCGATGGGGGGGGGGGGGTCTTTGTGTATTTGTAGAGAGCGGTGGCGCAATGATTAGCGCACTGTACGAAGAACCCGGCGATCCGAGTTCAATTCCCGTTGACGGCCAACAAACAAAGACGAATATCTGAACCGGTTCTGGGCCTCACCGAGGTCGACTCAGCCTCAAATGAGAACGTGATGCCGTGTGTAAACATCAGCATTGGGGAGACAAAGGCGGTCGGGGGTGGTGTTGGCCACCTAACGCCCATCGTGCGCCGTACCGACCTTCCCAGGCGCTCGCTAATAGCACGTGCACCAACAGTCCCTTCAAAGCTATAGGGGAGGGGGGCATGTGTGCCGTGTGTTAATCACGCACAAATCACACACAATGCAACCCTCGGGTTATCTTCCAATGCCGGGCTATATTGCCGTTATCGCTACATTTAAATTCCTGAAGTGACTTCGTCTATAATAAATCTGCGTGTGTTTATATCGCCCTTCCATTCTTGCGTACGGCAATATGTTTCGGAGCGAAATACATCTCCACCGGTCTCTATGGGTTTCTATGGATCTCTATAGGTTTCTATGGATCTCTATGGGTTTCTATGGATGATGGAGCGTATAATCTCAGCGGCTTCTTTTTTTTCTAAACGGTGCATAGTTTGATAAGTCACGAATCCTCTGACGCGTCTACCGTAATATATCACTCATTCATACGTTCGCGTTATCGCGATATCCAACCCGATAATAATAATAATAAAACGGACCACGAGTGAAATCCCCTCGTGAAGAGCTCGTCAGGAGAAGGCAGTTACACCAGGCGTGAACTAATGGCCACTTGTCTCCACCCGTACGGGGATAGAGAGTTGCCGCCTCTCACGTGCATGGGTTGTCCCGGCGTTTCGCACCATGGTACAACTCAGAAACGCATCGGAGAGCTCCACTTACAACAACAATAACAAAAACGCTCGGTAATAATGAAATTGGCCAAACGTATACCAGTGGAGAAGCATCATCGTTAGGGCAATGTTTTTGTTCTTTTTACTGCAATCTGCCAAGACCGGCCAGTCAATCTGTCTGCACTCTCTTCGTCTTCGTCCGAAACAGGTTCATTGCCTGAAACGTCGATTTTATATTTCGTACGTTGCAAGCACAGCAGTGTTGGTGATTAAAGTAGTGAGTTCAATTTTGTTTTATCTGTGAGGAATAGAATACATCATCCCGATTGTAATGAAAGTAAATAGTTAATGAGAAGTGTAAAACTTCTTTGCGTAATAACTGTGTTGTGAACCGTGCCGGGCCTCGTAGGTGCTGCTACTTGCTAAGAACACTTGCCCCAACAGTCTGTTAAGGCTATATAGGGGATATTTGCCTTTGCTACGCGTGTGTGTGTGTGTATATGGGTGTGTGCTATGCGTGTGTGGGAGCGGTTGTGGTGTTCGCACATCGCACTACGAACCCGGCGTCGCCGAGTTTGAATTCCGCTCACGGCCAACACCAGTGACGATTACCCGAACCGGTCCTGGGGCCTCCCCCTAGGTCGACTCAGCCTCAAATGAGTACCTGGTGCGGTGCGTAACACATCGCCACCGGGAAAGACAAAGGCGGTCGGGCGTGGTGCTATCCACGCGACCCCCCTCGTGTGCCTTGCCGGCCTTCGTAGTTGCTACTCGCTGTCAACAGCACTTACCACCGACAGTCCGCGAAGGCTACACGGGGGATCTTTGCCCCTGCTGCAGTAATAGTAATACATTGTATCCGCACCGGGTCGCTCGGCTTCAATTGCGAGAGTCAACAGCGAGAGGGAGGGAGGCAGCATCCCTCCTCAAACACAACGTTAACCTTTGGATGCTGCTCAGTTAGCACAGGGTTGTACGGCCTCTCTCCCCTCCTCCCTCCCATGCAATGCTCACAATCACTCACCACCACTCACCACCAGCATCCTCACCCATCCTCCCTCCGATGCGATGCTCACCACCACGCAGTTAAATCACAATTTAATTGCTTTGTCATTCATGAAGTTGTTCTCCTCGTGGGTAAGAAGACGATTTAGATCAATTTAAATAAATACATTTGCCGATGGTATGCCGACACTCCAGACTCACGCAGAAATCAATAGATCAGCACAGAGACCCAGCGACTAACATAGAAGCTCACATGTTAACATAGACACTCATATACTCACATAGACACCCATAGACCCGCATAGACCCATAGACTCACAGAGACCCATAGACCCACTCATAGACCCACATAGACTCACAGAGACCCATAGACTCACAGAGACCCATAGACCCACATATAAACTCACATAGACTCACATAGACCCATCAACTGACACATAGACTCACAGAGACCCAGAGACTCACAGAGACCCATATACCCACATATAGACTCACATAGACTCAGAGACTCACAGAGACCCATAGACTCACATAGACTCACAGTGACCCAGAGACTCACAGAGACCCATAGACCCACATAGACTCACAGAGACCCATAGACTCACAGAGACCCATCCCCTCACATCGACTTACAGAGACTCCTCCACTATTTTACCTAGATCGTCTTGGGGTTCGGTCGCATTCAGAAGCTCCGTCGATCCACCTCCCGTTGTACTTTCATTGCATCATTTGCGTTGATTACATGTTAATTACATGTTGACTACATGTTGATTACATGTTTTTTTATTCTCGGTGGTCGTGTAGATATAATTTGGAACGCATTTTTTCCCCATCGTAAAACTCATCGGACTAATTAGACGTTTTAATGGCTAAGAGAGTTTAGTTTACCACCTCGACTACGCTGTTAAATTAATGTTCGTAACAATGAGCTCCCACGTGGATTTATACAGCCCGTGTGTACGTGTGTGTGTGTGGATGGGTGTGGGGAGCGGTGGTGTAGCGGTTAGCGCGCTGCGCTATGAACCCAGCCACCCGAGTTCGATTCCCGCTCACGGCCAACACCAGTGATGATTATTAGAACCGGTCCTGGGCCTCCCCTAGGTCGACTCAGCCTCAAATGAGTACCTGGTGCGGTGTGTAAACATCACCACTAGTGAGACAAAGGCGGTCGGGCGTGGTGCTGGCCACCCACCCCCTCGTGTACCGTTGCGGCCTTCATAGGTGCTCGCTAACAGCACTTGCCCCTCCAGTTTGTTAAGGCTATATGGGGGTCTTTGTCTTTTATGTGTGGGGGTGTGCGCGTGTGTGTGTGTACGTGTGTGTGTGGGTGTACGTGTGTGGGTGTACGTATGTGCGTATATGCGTGTGTGTGTACGTGTATGTGTACACATGGGGAGCGGTGGCGCAGCGGTTCGCACGCCGCGCTACGTCGACTCAGCCTTACTTAAATGAGTACCTGATACGACACGTGTGTGTATGTGTGTACGTGTGTGTATGTGTGTATGTGTATATTAACATCAGCACTGGGGGAAGACAAAAGCGGCCGGGCGTGGTGCTGACCAGATAGAACCACTCCGCCGGCCTGCGTACGTGCTCGCTGACCGCACTTGCCCCAACAGCCTATGTGGGCCTACACGGGGGATCTTTGCCTTGTGTATGTACGTGTTTCCACACTGTATTTATGTATTTACGTATGTAAACTTTCCAAACGGTAAAGAGACTACCTTTAACCTCATAAGCAGAGTAAACTAATGGCTATGACTGCCTTTAACTGCAGCGGGGCAGTCAATGGCCACGCATTGTCTTCAGTGAGGGCCATTAAACACGAAGACAAACAGTGTTTTAACCCAGTCATCCCCCCATCCACTTCCTACAAATATACAGCGTGCTTCAAAAACATGTGAACACTTCCGAGAATTTGCAACAATATCACGAGAAATGTGCATCCGCGCTCTGGAAACCACCTGGAGAAGATCCCAGGCACGCGTTGACAATGCTGGCGAACAAGTGGAGACTTTCACTTTTTGAAGCTATTAACATTACATTTGTTATCATGTTTACAGCGTATTATTATCAGTATAAGTTTCGATTTAAAGCTTCCGTGACTGCATTCAGGGATTCATCTTCTTGGTTCTTTCGGTAAAGTCACGTAGAAGGGAAATAATAAAATAATAAAAATAAAACAATAAAATTCTCACGACGTTTCGGCCACAACACAAGCAGCCGTCCTCAGCTAAAGAAACAGAGATGTCATTAAGATGCTGTTTATCCGACAGCTCTGTTTCTTCACCTGAGGACGGCTGCTTGTGTTGGGGCCGAAACGTCGTGAGAATTTGATTTTATTATGTTTTATTTTTATTATTTTATTATTTCCCTTCTCCGTGATTTTACCGAAAGAACCAAGAAGATCTGTATAAGTGTTAACATTTTTTTGAAGCAGCCTTGCATCGCAAACAAGTGCCTGTAGGCGCAGCTGCAACGGCAACAGCAGCAGCAGTGGCCCGGTACAGATGAGAGAGATGGGTGCAATGATGTGTGTGGTAGTGGTCGTGAAATAGGACGTGAATAAATCACACATTACGGCGTGTCAAATCGTGGAATGCGACGATGATGATGATGATGTTGATGCACAACAAGCATCCATATTTTTTATGAAGTTTGGCTGGCTGGCTGGCATGGACGGATGGTTCAAATGACGTGCATGTTACTTGTCGTATTAATAAAAATAATACAAATAAACTCGAAACATTCCTTCATAGGATGAACAATATATGGTCTGTGACGTTTCGACCAATGGCCCTACTTCGTAGCACTTAATTCAGACTACTTGTTTACATAATCAAGCCTGATGAAAAAAACATTTTAATGTTTCCTGTGACCATTTAATTGGTAAATTATGAAATGAAAATAGGTTGCATGAAAATGTATTTTCTTTATGTTTTCTGTCAATATTTAATTGGTAAATTATAAAATGATAATAGGGTTGCATGTAGGTGAATTGCTCCTGTGAGCAGACGTTCCCCTGAGATGCGGAGTGAGGAATTATAGAGGAAGTCTCCACGTGACCCCAACCTGATCTCAATTTGATGCAGAAATCATTGAGAAATAAATACAACGAATTACATCGTGATATCGTAAAACAAGAGGCATTAAATCGTGAAGAATGCCACTAATTAAATCGTAAATTAAGACTTGTTGAATCGTGAAGTTTACCACTCATTATATCGTATATTACGCCTTATTCAATTGTGATATCTGACTTATTAAATCGTTAAATAAGAGGTATTAAATCGTGAAATATACGACACATGAAATCATAAAATACCACTTAATAAATTGTGAGATACAACGGTTCAGTTGTGATGTATGCCTTGTTACATTGTAAAATGCAACGTGTTACATTGTAAACAGACAAACTAGAAGACAACACGTGCCTTCTTCACATGTCTGTCTCTGCACATACACCGAGGCACGTAGACGTATGGGTCTGTATGTGAGTGTGTGTGAGTCGATGGCTCTGTACGTGAACGTATGGGTCTGTATGTGAGTGTGTGTGAGTCGATGGCTCTGTACGTGAACGTATGGGTCTGTATGTGAGTGTGTGTGAGTCGATGGCTCTGTACGTGAGCGTATGGGTCTGTATGTGAGTGTGTGTGAGTCGATGGCTCTGTACGTGAACGTATGGGTCTGTATGTGAGTGTGTGTGAGTCGATGGCTCTGTACGTGAACGTATGGGTCTGTATGTGAGTGTGTGTGAGTCGATGGCTCTGTACGTGAACGTATGGGTCTGTATGTGAGTGTGTGTGAGTCGATGGCTCTGTACGTGAACGTATGGGTCTGTATGTGAGTGTGTGTGAGTCGATGGCTCTGTACGTGAGCGTATGGGTCTATATCTGTGTGTGAGTCTATGGCTCTGTACGTGAACGTATGGGTCTGTATGTGAGTGTGAGTCTATGGATCTGTATGTGAGCGTATGGGTCTATATGTGAGTGTGAGTCGATGGATCTGTACGTGAGCGTATGGGTCTGTATGTGAGTGTGTGTGAGTCGATGGATCTGTACGTGAGCGTATGGGTCTGTATGTGAGTGTGTGTGAGTCGATGGCTCTGTACGTGAACGTATGGGTCTGTATGTGAGTGTGTGTGAGTCGATGGCTCTGTACGTGAACGTATGGGTCTGTATGTGAGTGTGTGTGAGTCGATGGCTCTGTACGTGAGCGTATGGGTCTGTATGTGAGTGTGTGTGAGTCGATGGCTCTGTACGTGAACGTATGGGTCTGTATGTGAGTGTGTGTGAGTCGATGGCTCTGTACGTGAACGTATGGGTCTGTATGTGAGTGTGTGTGAGTCGATGGATCTGTACGTGAGCGTATGGGTCTGTATGTGAGTGTGTGTGAGTCGATGGATCTGTACGTGAGCGTATGGGTCTTTATGTGAGTGTGTGTGAGTCTATGGATCTGTATGTGAGCGTATGGCTCTATATGTGAGTGTGAGTCGATGGATCTGTACGTGAGCGTATGGATCTGTATGTGAGTGTGTGTGAGTCTATGGATCTGTACGTGAGCGTATGGGTCTATATGTGAGTGTGTGTGAGTCTATGGATCTCTATGTAGACGTATGGGTCTATATGTGAGTGTGTGTGAGTCTATGGATCTCTATGTAGACGTATGGGTCTATATGTGAGTGTGTGTGAGTCTATGGATCTGTATTAAACGTATGGGTCTATATGTATCTGTCAATGTATCTGTTTGTAAGCGTAGGAGTATATATGCCAGCGTGAATCTATTGGTCTCTTTATAAGTATATGTGAGTCTATATGTATCTGTGTAAGCATTTGGGTCTTTACGTAAGTGTATATGCATCTATTGGTTTGTATTTAAACCTATGGATCTCTATGTAAGTGTACAGTATATGCGTTCATGGCTCTGTATGATGGTGGGACTTCTGGCTAAGTAGAATGGGAAATTATTCTGTCATTACCAACCTGCTCTATGAATGACAAATCTCTTCCCTCTCTCCTGCACCATCTTCCCAATCACCACCACCCCATCGCCAAACCACTACCACCATCACACCATTACCATAACATCACGACCACCACCAACACACCGCCACCTCTACCCCATCTCAAAACTACCAACACCGCCACTCCACGAACTCCACCACACCCTAACATCACCACAACCACACCACCACCATACCACCACAACCTCCATCTCTAAACTACCACCAACGTTCCACAACCACCACTAAAACCATACCGACACCTCCACCCCATCTCAAAACTACCAACACCTCCACTCCACAACCACCACCACACCCTAACATCACCACCACCACGACCACACCACCACCATACCACCACAACCACCTCCACCCCATCTCAAAACTACCACCACCACCGTTCCACAACCACCACCACCACCACCGCCACCCCGCAGAGCTGATGGATGACTTCATGGAGGGCCGCGAGTGTGTGAACTGCGGCGCCATGTCCACCCCGCTGTGGCGGCGTGACGGCACGGGGCACTACCTGTGCAACGCGTGCGGCCTCTACCACAAGATGAACGGCATCAACCGGCCCCTCATCAAGCCGCCACGACGCATGGTGACCCGCACAGTCACTACCGCTACCACCGCTATCACCGCTACCACCACTACCACCGCTACCACCACTATCACCGCTACCACCACTATCACCGCTACCACCACTATTACCACTACCACCACTACCACCGCTACCGCTACCACCACTATCACCACTACCACCACTATCACCGCTACCGCCATTGCTACCACCATCGCTACCAAAGACAAAGATCACCCGTATAGCCTTATCAGACTGTTGGGGCAAGTGCAGTAAGCAAGCAACTATGAAGGCCGGCACGGCACACGAGGGGGTGGGTGGCCAGTGGCGATGTTTGCACATCGCACCGGGTACTCATTTGAGGCTGAGTCGACCTAGGGGAGGCCCAGGACCCGTTCAGATAATCGTCCCTGGTGTTGGCTGAGAGTGGTAAATTTGACCCGGGTCGCCGGGTGCACAGCTCAGCGCGCTAACCGCTACGCCACCGCTCCCCACCATCACCACCATCACCGGCGCTACCACCGCCACACCACCACCACCACCCCCCCCCCCGCCGCAGCTCTCGCTCGGCCATACGGTGCGGAACGTCGGACATGGTGCCGAGCAAAGCCAAGAGGCGCGACGTCTGTAACGCACCGGGGTGCTGTGCGAATGCTCGCGGTTTGGCAGTCGCCATCAGTTACAGCGCACGGCTTGCGAGGGGTGGGAGTCAGGGGGGGGGGCGGTGATGGTGGGGGTAGGGAAGTGGGGGGTAGAGGGGGGCTTAGATCGCCCACTCCCCAAAACACCCCCACATATCCCGGACAGGGTGGCGAAGGGGTGGGAGAGATGGGGGGGTAGGGGGGGTGAGAGTGGGGGTGAGGAGGGGGGGCAGGAGTTGGCTCGGGGTTTGGCGATGGCACATGGGGCGGCCCCGTCCCATCTATAAAGCCGCTATTTATTTCTCTTCGTCCGGGGCCTCCAGTTAAGTAGTTCTTTGTGGAATGTGAAGTGTTTTAACACATTCATAAGGCTCAAGATCAACACCCGTAATTCAGGGCCGGCCCCGAGGCGAGAGAGAGAGAGACCCGCGGCGCTATTCACACGACGCCCCACGAATACACACACACACACATATATATATTCTCCACCGCTTAAACAGAATAATAATAAAATCGCCGTGTTTTATGTTGCGCAAGACGGCGGGGCGGACAGATGGATGATGGAGGCTGCGTTGCGATATTTTTGACGGTTATTATTATTATTATGAGAATGTTTTTTTTTTATTGAACTATCACGCTCGCCAGCATTGAGATAGAGACAAGGGGGAGGGGAGGTGCTTGTGATGGATTCCCAGGACTGGGTAAAAAAAAGCGCAGCCCTGCAATTCCTCGCAATCACGCCGCTGGCTGGAGAGAGAGAGAGAGGGAGAGGGAGGGAGACATCCCGTCTTATTAGACTCGCGCGTTTGGCCTACTCTTCCAAGATGTTACTTAACCAAGCTGGCCAAATGGGCATCATCTCTCGGAAGAGACGTACGAAGTTACCCGCACTTTACCCCACCGCGTGCGCGGACCGCTGACGACAACTCACCGCCACGACCCCATCTTACCCAGCTGCTGGGTGGACGCATGCGGTTTGTGGCGGGCTGCGAATCGAAATGTGTTGAGAGTATTTTGGCTGCTGCTATAAGTCCCCACGTGATGATGAGCCACTTTGCTTGGCTGCCATTTGCGATGGCCCAGGTCGCTTCCGAAAAAAGAGCTGCACATCTCAGCGATGCCTTACCTGGTGAATAAAAAATAGTCGATCGTAGTTACTGGTACTTGCGTTGTCTGGCCCAAATGGTATTTTTTCATTTTTTTTCTCTCCGCTGGCAAAATCCTGGCCGATAATCGCCATCTGTCTCCATCTGTACGGGGATAGAGTGTTGCCCCTCTCGCGCAATGCGTGGGGTTTTCTCCACGTGGTTTCATAATAATAAGAGTAAACGTTCATCATTAATTGTGTTTCCGTGTCTCTGTGTCCCTGTGTCTCCATGTGCCCCCCGGCATGTCCCCCTCGTGACCCCCCCGCATGTCCCCCATGTCCCCCTGGTGTCCCCCCTCCCCCCGCATGTCCCCCATGTCCCCCTGGTGTCCCCCCTCCTCCCGCATGCCCCCCATGTCTCCCGAATTGTCCCCCTGAGCAGCAGTCCGGCTCGCGCCGCGTCGGCCTCTCGTGCTCCAACTGCCAGACGAGCACCACGACGCTGTGGAGGAGGAATACGGACGGGGACCCCGTGTGCAACGCCTGCGGCCTCTACAGCAAACTCCACGGCGTGAGTGGCGCACACGCACACACGGACACACACACACGCACACACACACACGGTCGCTTTGCGGCTGAAACCCGGACTTGAACCCAGGCTCTCAGCAGTGGCGGCTCATCCCCTCTGACCTCTCAAGCCAAGCCAGCCACTCCGATTATTTACTTATTGTGTTCAGGAGAGTTTCGCATCTCCACCGCGTTGGAGATCGTCAGCGAGCCTCCGGCACTGGACACTCCTGGACATCTGTGATGAAGGGCTTCAGAGCTCATCGGATTCCTCCCGTATCAAACATTCTGATTACCGCTGTGTCCCGTCGTGACCCCAGGTCCCGAGGCCTCTCGCCATGAAGAAGGAGGGAATCCAGACGCGTAAACGCAAACCCAAGAACCCCAACAAGTGCAAGCCCCATCCGGGTGAGATCCCGTACGGTGCGAAAGAAGTTCAACACACATACCTACATACAATCCACCGCACAGATGCTGTATCGTCACTGTCATCATCATCGTCATCGTCAACGTCATAATTTTCGCTATCATCACTGCCATCACCACCATCAGCCTCTCTGCATGCGGACGCAATAAACGGCTGTCGGTCAGGCTCTATCCACTGCTGGACGAAGGCACCGCTGCCGTCCGTCACGGCCGCGTGAAGCCCACGGTCTCGTCTGGAGGTTCACGTGTCACCCTGACATCGTTTCCCAGGGCCGGATCAGGCGGGGGAGCTGGGAGTGGGCACGGGGAAGGGAGCGACCCCCACGGAGCCAATCGCCCTCATCAAGATGGACCCAGGCCTGGGCACGTCCGGGTACAGCTCGCCCAACGCCACACAGGTACGCACAGCGTCCACCACCAAAGACAAAGATCCCCCCCCCCCCCCCCCCCCCCCCGCGTAGCCTTCACAGACTGTAAGGGCAAGTGCCGTTAGCGAGCACCTATGAAGGCCGGCACGGCACACGACGGGGTGGGTGGCCAGCGCCACGCCCGGCAGCCTTTGTCTCCCTAGTGGCGATGTTTACACACCGCACCGGGTACTCATTTGAGGCTGAGTCGACCTAAGGGAGGCTCAGGACTGGTTGAGATTATCACCGGTGTTAACCACGAGCGGGAATCAAACTCGGGTCGCCGGGTTCGTAGAACGGCGCGCTAACCGCTACGATTACCGCTCCTCACGCCAACGATAAAACACAGGCACACCCACACGCACGCACGCACGTGTATACCTTCCTGCAAAACAAAACAAATCCCACCCCGGCCATCGTCGTTATTCCACCGTCATCTCCGTGGCCGTCCAATGGGTCCCCACGCCGACTGTCGCTGTGTCGGTGTCTCCCGGCAGGGTTCATCGCCGGCCTCCCCCGTGGCCGGCGTCCAGAGCCCGCGCTCGGGCGCGCTGGCCATGCACGCGGTGCAGCGGAGGAACCTGTCGCCGTCGGCGCCGACCCATCACCAACCGCATCAGCCCCACCACCACCACCAGCATCACCAGCAGCAGCAGCATCAGCCCCACCACCACCAGCACCACCAGCAGCTCCAGCAGCACCAGCAGGTTTCGTCGGAGCAGCACGACGCGGGGTCGGAGGGCGCGCGACACGGGTTCTGGTGCGCGATGACCCTGGTGTAGTCGCCACTGTCTCTCTGCGGCGGGAGCCGAAGTTTCTTGATTCGTGACGTTCCGGCGGCGGCGCATCACCCCCCCCCCCCCTCATCCTGCGGAGCGCGACTCACCTTCATCGGCAGCCGCAGCGCTTCCTGCCGGACGTCCGTGAAGAAGAGCTTCATGGCTCACCGGATTCGTCCGCGATCAGCGATGATTGGGACACGAGCGAGAGCTGCGGGGACGGTGTCGACGTCCGTTGTCTCGTCAGCGGTGGCCGCGCCACGACCCGGAAGGAGAAGCTGTCGTCCGTCTGGAAACGTCGGTCGTCACCGGAGGTTTCGCTTCAGCGCTGGTCCGGTCCGTCCGGACCGCCGACCCTGGAAAAATATTTCCGCACCCGGCACACCACGTCCAGGGTCGCCCGAACCACCCGCGGGAAAATAGCGACGTGAAGAACCGTGCGGTCATCCCCACACGGTCACTTGGCGAAGCAAGCGCCGGGCAATGACGCCGGATTCGGACGCTCGCTGCTTCACGGGGACTCGAGAGAGACGCGGTTGTACGGTGTCCTAAGCCAGAGACGGTTCTGATAATATTATTATTTTTATTAATAATATGAATAACAATATTAGACGTAAAATATACCGCGTATGTACAGGGTGGCCCAAAACGTCGGGACACAGAGGGTAATTATATTTATTTTGACAATTCATATCGGGGCTGCTTTTAACGTCTCCTTTGCAATTGTTCAAACTGACTTCCATGCACGGATGCACGAGTTCTCTTCGAAATTATTTTTTCTATTCGAAAATATTACGGCTGCCTTCTTTAGCAAACACACACACACGCACATATACAAACTGAATTGAACTCGCTCATCTTTAGTTAATTTTCTTTGAATTTTTAAATGCCATCAGAAGGAGTTGGAGGGAGAAGAGGAAAAATAAATATTAATAGTGATAACAAATTACATATTAACTTACGGAATAAATTCGATGTTTTCATGAAATAACCCTGTGGGTTCTGAACTCTTTGGGCCATCCTATATATATGTGTGAGTGTGTGGGGGAGCGGTGGTGCAGCGGTTAGCGCCTTGCGACACGAACCTGGCGACCCGGGTTCGATTCCTGCTCACGGCCAACACCGGTGACGATTATCTGAACCGGTCCTGGGCCTCGCCTAGGTTGACTCAGCCTCAAATGAGTACCTGGTGCGGTGTGTAAACATCGCCACTGGGGAGACAAAGGCGGTCGGGCGTGGTGCTGGCCACCCACCCCCTTCGTGTGCCGTTCCGGCCTTCATAGGTGCTCGCTAACAGCACTTGCCCCAACAGTTTGTTAAGGCCTACACGGTGGGGTCTTTGCATTTCTTTTTTACATGCACACACAAAGTGAGATTGAAATGTAGAAAGCAATGAGAGAATGAACGCGGAGAGATATAACAGAGAGCCATTCCTTGGAACGGAAAAGACAAAACTCAAAAGCACGAGCAGCGGCCGCATCAGAAGCATCTTTCGCAACTTCTTTCCGTCCTCTTTGTTTGGTGAGATTTGCCAAAGAATACTTGTTTTGTTCGCGCGAACTCCGCGTGACGCTCGTGCGGCACACACGCGTCACACCGCTTCTTGTGTCAACAGGGTGGTGGTGGTAGTTGTGGTTGTTACGGGCCACGCTTCTGGTCCCGTCGCGATCCGGGGATGCGGAATCTGACCGGAGGATCGGGCTGCGTGCTTTGTTCCGTCCATTAGATTACTGCAGAGTAACACTCCTGATCTAAACACCCTACTCAACAACACCCCACTCAACCACACCTTTCTGAACAACACCCATACCACCAGCAGTGGCAGCAACGGCAGCATCACCGCATGCGAAGCGCTCCATCTGTGTGGCAGCTCCATGATTTCACCGGGACACGATTTTGAGAATCCCCATCCGTCGCTGTTGTATTATTGCCGTGCCTACTTTGTTTCGTGTAGCGTCGTCACGAACCTACGAAGGAACTTACGGACATACAGTTGCGATTTGAAATTTACACAGCGTCTGCATGAAAACCGCGTCTCAATTACCAAGTGATGATGATGATGGTGGTGACATCATCATCATCATCATACTCTCTACCCTACTCCTCCTCACACAGAGAGACTCACAGACTCACGCAGAGACCCATAGACTCACACAGGGACCCACAGACTCACGTAGGGACCTATAGACTCACGCAGGGACCCATAGACTCACACATAGACCCATAGATTCACACAGAGACCCACAGACTCGCACAGACACATATAGACCCACACAGAAACCCATAGACTCACGTAAATAGACGCACAAACCCACATAGAGACACATACATCTCCCCAGACAGTTTATCCCTCCCAACCCACTCTGCCCTTCTAGTCTTAGGTCTTCTCTTCGCTCCCAACGCGCATCCCAGCAGAGAGAAAGAGAGGCACTGGTATCACGCCTCAAGATGCAGGAACAATAAGTAATATTTAAAAAAACTTTTTTTTAAACACGCTTTAATTAAATGTACCCTACTAGTAATGGAAGAACTCCACGACTCCAGGAAGTGGCCCCGAAGCTTGCCACAACGTAAGGGGCCATGGTGATGTACAGCCAACGTCAGTTGAGCGTGGACAATTAGACCCAAGGCGAAACATAACATATAAAAACATATTTTTAGAAATATTTTTATTATTTGTTATGATAGAATATAGTATTGTCATCAGTATGACATAAGTATACCGAGTTTGCAGTCGATACCACATTGGGAAGTGGGTTAAAATTGAGGATACAACGACAACAACAACAGAGGGAGTTAATAGAAAGCGTGTAAAAATAAAACATAGAAGATGCAGGAACAAAAACAACCCAGCACCCTCCAAGCGGATGGTCCGAGGGAGGCACGCGAACGCAATGCGATTTCACGCGCGCGTGCCGTGGTAAAGGCGCGGCCCTGCAATGTCCCACTCACGCCGCCACTGGCAGACGGACATCCACTGAGAGGGAGCGTCAAGACAGCGCCTCCGGTGGATGGAATTTGGCCTACTCTTCCATGCTGACCGCACGTGTTGCAAGCGGTGGAAGCACCCACCCACCCACACGACCCCAACGCAGGTGGACCTGAAGAGGTCCACTAACACGTGTGAGTCGATTGATTCCCTGTTGCTGGCTGCGTGGATTGGTGGGTGTTGTTTAGGAACTCGCCCCATTGTTTCGACTGCCTAGCCAGGAGATGGAATCGAACCTGCGAACTCTGCGTTGCGAGTCTCGTGTGCCGCTGCTGCTACTGCTGCTGACCGTCACCCCACACTGTGGCAGCTCCCCTTGTAATCGATAATCAATAACCAATATTAATCGATGATAATCGAACGTTCATCGACGACTCGAGCGGCAAGAAATGCTGCTACCCGCCCGACCAGCACACGTTTGCGTGTTTTCGTTTATAAATATATATATATATAGCTATGTTGTACACGTGTATGTCATTGTTTAGATGTTCTTAATCAAATCAAAGTGCAATTTGCTATTTGTTTTTTTTGTACCAATCAGTGTTAACGACGAATGAGGCGGTGGTCGAAGCCGAGACGGAAATGTTGATGCGCGCGCAGTGTGGCGCCTCGCCTAGACGCTCCACACTCGCCGCTTGGGCACAGGTGAGCGGGCAGCGGTGGCGCAGCGGGTAGCGAGCGGCACAGGTGAGCGGGCAGCGGTGGCGCAGCGGGTAGCGAGCGGCACAGGTGAGCGGGCAGCGGTGGCGCAGCGGGTAGCGAGCGGCACCGGTGAGGGCCGAGTCGGTGGCCAGCACCACGCACGGCCACCTTTGTCTCCCCAGTGGCGATGTTTACGCACGACTGCACCCGGTACTCATTTGAGGCTGAGTCGACCCTCGCGGAGGTCGAGGACCGGTTCGGATAATCGTCACCGGGGTTGGAGGCGGTGAGCGGGAATCGAACTTGGGTAGCTGCTGGGATCGTAGCTCAGCGTAGCGCTAACCACTGCACCACCGCTCCCTAGATCACCTATAACCTAACACAAAGACAAAGATCCCCCCCCCCGTATAGGCTGTAACAGACTGTAGGGGCAAGTGCTGTTAGCGAGCACCTCTGAAGGCCTGGCACAGCACGCGAGGGGGTGGGTGGCCAGCAACCACGCCCGGCCGCCTTTGTCTCCCCAGTGGCGATGTTTACATATCGCACCAGGTACTCATTTGACGCTGAGTCGACCTAGGGGAAGCCCAGGACCCATTCGATTAATCGTCACTGGTGTTTTGCCTTGAGCGGGAATCGAAACCCGGGTCGCCGGGTTCAAAGCGCAGCGCGCTAACCACTACACCACCACTCCCCACCACACAACACACAGCGCGCTAACCACTACGCCACCGCTCCCCACCACACAACACACGCGGGCGCGATGTCCGTCCAGTGTTTGCAAGATGCGATGTCAATAATGACACGACCAAAGAAGTCTACGATCGTTTGATTGTTTTGTATTTAGGAAAATAAACACTTGCTCAGAATTTACTATTATTATTATTCATATTTTATCAAGAGTAAACTAAAAAATATTCGCTCCCAGTTTGTTTAGGTTTAGGGTGTTTTACGTTCAAGTCGGCAAAGCAAGTGGCTATTCTGAGCCAGTTGAATTGAAACAGAATGGGTCACCTCCCCGCATGGCACGTGTAGATATTGCGACTTGATGGTGATGATGATCGTGGTGGCGTACGCATGCACGCACACGCAACGCCTATACGATGTGTGCGTGTGTGTGTGCGTCGGTCAAGCTGTAATTTTGTGATGTTTAATGTTTTTTTTTTAAAGACCTGCAGATTCATAAAGAATTACCACTTATATTGAATTTCACAAACGATTTCTTGTGGTGATTTTCGTTCGCGCAGTACTCCCATCTGTTCCCGCCACACCCACCCGCCCGGAAGAATCATCGCCACGTGCAGCGCTGTAGAGAGTGGCCCGTGTCAGCAGATGCCGCAGAGCCTCTTCCGACGGGCTTGATCCACACTCACGCGATTCGCTCGCGTGCAAGTGACCCCCACGACCCCCCCGGCCCCCCGTGGTAGAGTGACCTTCATCCAACAGTTGATTGAAAACGCGCTTGTAAATTATAGGTAGAAAAATAAATGAAAGCAATCACTGATTTTCTTTTTAACCAAGAGAGGCACACAGAGTCGCATGATTCGTTTTCTGGAGGGTTCCTGCTGCCACATTGGGGGGCGCTGTGGTGGCTGGGAGATGTTAACTCCCTCGCCGAGTACGCACGAGGTCCTGGGTTCGATCCCGACCCTGACGCCTGTTGCTGCTGTATATTTGGAGTTCACGTGTCCCACTCTCCCCGTGGTCGCATGGATTTTCTCTCCGGGCCCTCCGGCTTTCCCCCTCCACATTTAGAACCAACGTCGCGCGTTTAGACTATTTGGCTGCTGCTGCTGTGAATGTCCACGTGGTGACCATCATCTTCGTTGAGCTGTCGTTCGTGGACAGGTCGCTTCGAAAAATAAGGAGCTACATAGCTCAGTGTGGACCTCACCTGGTAAAATAAAAAAACTGTTTAAATTTGTTTTCAGCCAATTAATTAACGAGTTGTTTATGTTACACGTGGGAGGAAATCGGAGCACCCGGAGAAAATCCCACGGCTTTCACGAGGTGGGGTGACAACCCTACCCCCACCCCCGTACAGATGGAACCAGATGGCGATTCGTCACACTTTGCTGTGCCGCCTTCTCCTGGAGATCTGCTTGAGTGTGTTTAGTTTGTTGTCCTTCCCCCGCACCTCCGATTATCACGTTTGTGCTAAGTACGGTGCGAACGAAGTTCAACATACGGTACACACATACATACGAGCCAAAGGGGACGGCTTCCTCCTCAAAGCCCACGGGAAGGCAATTTCGCAAGAAGATCTGCGTGTGACCCACCACCCCTCGCTACTGCCTCCACGGTGCTGGGCTACTCGGCTGATAATTATGATATGCAGGCTGACCGTTGATGATGGTGAGGATGATGGTGAAGATGATGATGGTGGTGATGCGAATGATGATGGTGAGTGACGTCTGTGACCTCTGCTGTCGGGGTCGCGCCTGCAGCGCGGGTCACGTGTTGTTGTTGTTTGTTGTGTTTACGTGTCGCGCTGTTTGTGTTCGCGCCCGTCTCGATCGGCGCTCGGGGTCACGCCGGGTCACCGCTGCGTGACCCCTGCACAGCGCCGGCACAGAGGCCATTGGAGGGACACGCGCGCGCGTGTGCGTGTGTGTGTGCGTGTGTGTACATGTGTGTACATTTGTGTGTGCGTGTGTGTACATGTGTGTGTGCGTGTGTGTGCGTGCGTGTGTGTGTGTGCGTGTATGTGTGTGCGTGTGGATGTGTGTGCGTGTGTGTGTGTGCGTGTGTGCGAGTGTGTACATGTGTGCGTGTGTGTATGAAAGCGGGAGTCGGGGAGCGGTGGCGTACCGGTTAGCGCTGCGCTACAAACCTGGCTACCCGAGTTCGATTCCCTATCACGGCCACCAACACCCGTGACGATTATCAGAACCGGTCCTGGGCCTCCCCCTAGGTCGACTCAGCCTCAAATGAGTACCTCGTGCGGTGTGTAAACATCGACACTCGGGAGACAAAGGGGGTCGGGCGTGGTGCTGGCCACCCACCCCACGTGTGCCGTTCCGGCCTTCATAGGTGCTCGCTAACAGCACTTGCCCCGACAGTTTGTTAAAGGCTATACGGGGGATCTTTGTCTTTGTGGGAGAGCGGTGGCGGAGCGCGCTCTGCGCTACGATCCCGGCTACTAACCGAGTTCGATTCCCGCTCACGGCCAACACCGGCGGCGATTATCTGAGCCTCCACTAGGTCGACTCGGCCTCAAATGAGTACCGTATGCCTGCTGCGGTGTGTAAACATCGGGCGTGGTGCCGCCCCCCCCCCCCCCCCCCCACACGCCCTCGTGGAGCAAGCTGTGCTGGCTTTCATAGGTGCTACTCGCTCACCACAACAACAGCCGGTCCAAGGCTATACGGGGGACCTTTGTCTTTTGTTCCTCGGGCGCGCGCGCCCTTGCGCGTTCGTGCTCGCGCGCATTCCCCCCCCGCCCCCTCCCGCCCCCCCTGCCCCCCCCCCGCCCCCTGCCCCCCAGTGGGTCGCTCAGGCGCCTCCCCGCGCGTGCCTGGCGCTACCTTCCAAATTACCCAAATGAAGCAGCTCATTAATTGAACGCCTCTGTCTGCAGGTCTCTCTCATTCACCCCCCACCGCCCCCCCTCCCTTCTCTGCACCCCCCCCCCCTCGCGGTCCCCCGTCTCACCCCCCCCCCCCGATCCTGTGTAAATCTCAACTCAGACCTAATTAATGTCCTCCCAGCCTTGTCGGCTCCCACTCGGCGGCGAGGGGATTCGGTTGACAGAATTGGCTGCCGCTTGTCCAGACCTAGACGTAGCACGAGTAATGTTGTTAATGCGTCACTTGGTTTTTGTTTGTATATTTTACACATATATATAATGTGTGTTTTTCGAGGTTATTTGTTCGTCGACGCAATCTCCCTCCATCGCGACCCCCCAAACCCCCTGACCAAGCGCGACAGACAATGGGAACGAGTTAGACAATACAAACGAGACAGAAAATACAAACGAGACAGACAATACAAACGATACGAACAATACAAACGAGACAGAACAATACAAACGAGAAAAACAATACAAACGAGACAGAACAATACAAACGAGACAGAACAATGCAAACGAGACAGAACAATACAAACGAGACAGAACAATACAAACGAGACAGAACAATGCAAACGAGACAGAACAATACAAACGAGACAGAACAATACAAACGAGACAGAACAATGCAAACGAGACAGAACAATAGAACCGAGACAGAACAATACAAACGAGACAGAACAATGCAAACGAGACAGAACAATACAAACAGGAATAAATAAAACCATGCATCGACTGATAGATGGTTTTATCGAATCGTCACTATGTAGCGAATCTACATTGGGGAGAGGAGCGCATTGTGATGCGGCGGAGGGGGGGGGGGGGGTGAGACTCGTTACATCACTCACCACCCCCTCACTCACCACCCCCTCACTCACCACCCCCTTACTCACCACCCCCTCACTCACCACCCCCTCACTCACCACCACCCTCACTCACCACCCCCTCACTCACCACCCCCTCACTCACCACCCCTCACTCACCACCCCCTCACTCACCACCCCTCACTCACCACCCCCTCACTCACCACCCCCTCACTCACCACCCCATCCACTCACCACCACCTTCACTCACCCCCATCGACTGCCCGCTGAAAGCGACGTGCCTCTGAGTTTGTTTGTAAAGCGTCACGGGGGTGTTAGTCACAGCGGGCAGTCACGAGCCACAAACAACAACAACAGTCGGCAGACATCACAGCCTCCAGGCGTGACCCCGCGCGGCAAGACTTCGCAAAACAACAACAGCAACCACATCGACTGCCACAACAACCACCGTCTCATCCGTGCTGTGCTCAACCATCAAACCGCGGGTCACAACAGCACTCACTCACACTCACTCACACGCTCACTCACACACTCACTCACACACACACACCCACTCACTCACACACTCACTCACACACTCACTCACACACTCACTCACACACCCACTCACTCAGTCACCCACTCATGTATTCACTCAAACACTCACACACCCACTCACTCACACACCCACTCACACACTCACTCACACACACTCACTCACACACACTCACTCACACGCTCACACACACACTCACACTTTTACTCACACACCCACTCACTCACACACTCCCTCACACACCCACTCACTCAGTCACCCACTCACTCACACACTCATTCACACACACTCACACGCTCACTCACACACACACACTCTCACTCACACACCCACTCACTCACACACTCACTCACACACCCACCCACTCACTCACACACACCCACTCACTCACACACCCACTCACACACCCACTCACTCAGCCACCCACTCGTGCATTCACTCACCCACTCTCTCACCTCATTACTCACAACTCATTCACTCACACACTCACTCACATATCCACTCACTGACTCAATCACCCACTCATCTACCCACTCACTCATCCACTCACCTACCCACTCAATAATCCACTCACTTACCCACTCACCTACCCATTCACCCATCCACTCACCTACCCACTCAATAATCCACACACTTACCCACTCACTCACTCATCCACTCACCTACCCATTCACCCATCCACTCACCACACTGCAGGTCACATCGCTTCTCTTTCTGCTTCTTCTCTCCTCCCATCAATGACCATCGTCAAGCGCTAATGATGACAACACTAACCAAACTCAACTCAATTTGCTGTTTATTGACGCTCGCTTTACGTTATTTGCCTCTTTGTGGGCCCTGCGGCCCCGCGTTCAGCCACTGCGTGTGAAGTTAATGAGACAGGAACAAAAAGAATCGACCACGACACAACCACGATGCGGTCACTGCATCGCACGGCGCTTGCAGATGCCCTCGGCGGCCGTCTGGAACGCTCTTCCTTCCGACATTCGGAAGCCACTGGAGCTGTGCACTTTTAAATCCTGGCCCTTCCCCCCCCCCCCCCTCCTCAACCATTATATATACGGAGTGGTATCTCTTGTAATCTCTCATTTACTTGATACAGCTGTCGTGCTGTGACGGTTCCACCTGAAGACGGAAGCTTGTGTTGCCTCCGAAACGTCGTGATTTTTATTTTATTTTTTATTTTACTTTTATTAATTTAAATTTTTTACCTACGCGACTTTACCGAAAAAACCTAAGAATATGAACACTTTTAAATCGTCTAGATTGCAAACTAATTTTTTAAATAACTTTTCATTGTCTTTAGTTTGTTGTGTCCCCCCCCCCCCCCCCCACGTACCTCCGATTAGCACGATTAGCTACGCACGGGGCGAAATACGTTCAACGTGCAAACATCCCTGCAAACATTCACACTTGGCAAGTAGATTCGGTGTAAGGGAGCCGACTTTGTTTCCAAAAGCGCGCGAGAGAGTCTGGAGATAAAACGTTGCGCGCTCGCTTGAAATTGCGACGGAGATTCGAATTGGCGACGTGAATTTCCATCGGAACGTCGCGAGCCGAGCAGCCTGCGCAGGCTACACGGGGGAGCTTTGTCTCTTGTGTGCAGAGGGAGGAGGAGTTAACCTTTCATCTGGGACTCCACTTCAGTACCAGGCATTGAATTATTGCTCACTCAAGGTCCAGGGGATGATTTGATGCTGGAACAACACGCGTGTGTGTCGTGTGTGTGTGTAGTGTAGTGTGTGTCGTGTGTGTAGTGTGTGTTGTGTTTGTAGTGTGTTGTGTTTCTAGTGTGTGTAGTGTGTGTCGTGTGTGTAGTGTGTGTGTCGTGTGTGTGTGTGTCGTTTAGTGTGTGTGCGTGTGCAGTGTGTGTGTGTCGTGTGTGTAGTGTGTGTGCGTAGTGTGAGTGTGTAGTGTGTGTGTGTCGTGTAGTGTGTGTGCGTGTGCAGTGTGTGTGTGTTGTGTGTGTCGTGTGTGTCGTGTCGTGTGTGTGTGTCGTGTGTGTTGTGTTTGTAGTGTGTGTGTGTAGTCTGTGTATGTGTGCGTATGCTTTCTGTTCGTGGTAGTGCAGTGGTTAGCCCACTGCACTGCTACAAACCCGTGCGACACGACTTCGTTTCCCGCTCACGGTCAACAACACCAGTGGCCGATTATTATCTGAACCGGTCTTGGGCCACCTTTAGGTCGACTCAGCCTCAAATGAGTACCCGGTCCGGTGGTGTGTAAAAATCGCTACTTCTAGAGACAAAGGCGGCCGGGGGTGGTGCTGGCCACCCACCCCTCGTGTGGCGTGCCGGCCTTCATAGGTGCTACACGCTAACAGCACTTTCCCCAACAGTCTGTTAAGGCTATACGTGTGATCCGATTATTTACAGTGTGTACTCTGGTACTAGTAGTAGGGACAGGAGGTGGCTGATCGCTGGCGGGCGAGTGAGTGAAGCGAATCCAGTGATCGCTGGGTCACAAGAAGATGTGCTGGTTTATCCAGGATGTTTCTGTTGCGCGTCGTCGCTTTAAGATGTTTCTCTGTTCATATTTTGTTTGTTGCGGTTGCACCCGACTCAAGAGCCGAATGGCTCACAGGGCTACACCTAATACATGGAACTTGTTAGTTGTTGTATCGTTCTGACCCGCCCCTACCGGACATCTGTGAAAAAGAGCTTTATAACTCATCGGATTCCTCCTCCAGTATAAATACTGATTCTGATCGATCACCTTGACTGCTGCTCGACTCTCTAGACGGTGCTCGACCACGTGTAGTGAGGTGGGAGCTGGGCCCTCTGCGTCAGCAGCAGCACCACGCATCCAACTGGGGCAGAATCCCGTACTTTATACAGAGTCCGTACCCAACTTGTTGTTCGGGTGGTGGTGGTGGTGGTGTAAGTGATGTGAGTGATGTTGGTCTGGTGTAAAAATAATTCCCCCCCACCCACCCCCGCCCCCCATCCCTGGTTTCCTTTCCTCGTTGCCCCGAAAAATAAATTGGGGGAACAAAATGAAAGAGTAGAAAAATATAATATTAATAATGCCGTGGCAGCCAGAGGGATTGTGTGCCCCAAAAGCCTCTTCCGCCTGTTTGTTTGCTCAGACTGCCAGCCCCTGCTGCCGGCTACAGCCCTGCTGCTGCTGCTGATGCTGCTTGCTGACGGTGCTGCTGCTGCTTCTGTTGATGGTGTACGTTTGTGTCTTGAACTTCTTTCGCACCGCACGTTTATCGGAGGCGCGGGGGAAGGACAACAAACGAATTAATAAAAAAAGCAGTCCTAAAGAAATGTGCATAGCTCCGGTGGCTTCCTAATATCGGGAGGAGGAGCGTTCCAGACGGCCACAGAAGCGCACAGGAACGCGCCCGATGCAGTGGCCGTCTTGATGATGATGCTGACGACAGTGAGGAACGGTCGCGCAAGTGATTAGCGCACACTCCCAACGAAACCCGGGCGACCCGATGTTGATTATTGCTCACCGCTCACGGCCGACGATCACTGACGAATATTCGAACCGGTTATGAACCTCCCCCTAGGTCGACTCGGCCTCAAATGAGTACCTAGGGAGACGAGGCCGGGCGTGGTGCTGGCCAAAACCACCCCCTCGTGTGCCGTGCCGGCCTTAATAGGTGCTCGCTAACAGCACTTGCCGTGTGGCCTCCACGGGAAGTCTCTGTCGCTTTCTCAGCGCAGAGCTTTGGCTGGGAATCGGAACTCAAAACGGATCGGGGTTTTACAGCACAATGCGCTAACCACTGCGCCACCACTCCCCCGATCCGCCGATGCAGCGGATCGGACCCTAACGCTTCCTTACACTTGGCCGGCCGTACCGGCTTGGCTGCAGCAGCAGCAGTCGGTGTGGCCGGCGAGGGGGGAGGGAGAAGACGGAGGAGCTCGCAATGATGTCTTCTTGCAGCGCTACAACTCTCTTTTCTTGTCTCCGTCTCTCTCCCAGCCAACCTCTCAGTCTGTCTCTCTCGCTGGCTCTCCCTCGCCCGCGCGCGCTTTGTCTCTCTGTCATCCAATCTCCGCCTATTCCGAAGACTCGACTCGTGGCAACAGTTGGACAACAACAATAACAACAGGCTCTCTCGCCTTTTCTCCTAAGCGGTGTCAGCTGATGTGCGGGGCTTGGTGACGTCAGGTGCATAGCCCCCGTGACGCGGCTGATGATGAAGGGGGGGGAGGTGTGGGGGTTTCCCGCCTTCAATGAGCCATCTCGGGTTTGCACGCGTGGATCTGGGTGCCCATGTGCCCCGAGTCATTTTTGATGCGATGGGTTTTTTTTCAACTCTGCACTCGAGAACACAGTATCTGTGTAAGTCTCTGGCTCTCTTTGTACGTCTATGCGTCTCTGAGACAATGGGTCTTCATGTAAATATATGGGTCTTTTTGTAACTTTATGGGTTTTTTTGTGCATGTGTTTATCTCTGCATTCGACTGTGGGTTTTTCTATGAGTCTATGAGTCTCTTTGTGTGAGTCTAGGGGTCTCTTTGTATGTAGGTCTCTGTGAGTCTACGAGCCTCTGCATGAGTCTGTTGAGCTCTGTGTGAGTCTAAGGGTCTCTGCGTGAGTTTGTGGATCTCTGTGTGTACAAAAGTCTATACGGGCTGAATGTGCATTTCTCTGAGCCCCACAATTCGCAGGCTCATGCCCAGGGAACCATTTGCTACCACGGGTCATCTGTCAGCTGAAGTGCTGGTGGGAATACTCTCCCCGCATGCCTGGCGCGGTTAGGCCCAATTAATTATCGGCCAGGCCTGAAATTTGTCACAGATAATGCAGATAAGGACGATGTTTGGGGTGGGAGGCGGAGGAGAGGGGGGTGGTTCGGTCAAAAACCTCCAGTCCATTGCGTAAAACTTTAAGTGGAAAGGTTTTTTTTTTGCGGGGCAGCCGTGACGTACGTATATGTGTGTATGTTGAACTTTTTTCGCACCCTACGTAGCCAACCGTGCCCATCGGAGGTGCCGGAGGAAGGACAACAAACCAAACACACACAAAAACTGTTTTAAATAAATTAGCTTTCAATCCAAACTATGTAAAAGTTGCATAGCTCCCAGGGGCTTCCTGATATCGGAAGGAAGAGCGTTCCAGACGGACGCGGAAACGCATCCGAAAGCGCCGCGCGATGCGGTGACCAACGCCTCTGTTCGACGGCCATCCCAACAAGCTGCTGCTGCTGCTGCTGATGCCTCTGCTGCTGCTGCTGAGGCCTCTGCTGCTGCTGATGCCTCTGCTGCTGCTGCTGCTGCGAGAATGACCGCGGAGTTGGCGTGATGATCGATGCTCATTGACGAGATCAGCGAGGTACTGTGGTTCATTTGTGGTGGGTGGTGCAGCCGAGCCGGCGTGCGGTTCGATCTCCAGCGGAGCGCCCTCATCAATACTCGGCGTCGCGACAAACGCGGATACTCACTGCGGTGCACGTTACAGACCCCCGCGACGGAGTGGCGGGGCGTGGGGTGTCCGCCAGTGTCACGGTCCACGTTTTTTTTATTTTTTATTCTTACACATTTTTTTAAATAAATGACACCGCAAATCGCTCAGTTGGGACTACACACGGCAACAGTAGTAACATCATCGCCTTCCTGCATAAATGATAGCTTCGTGCCACACAGAGACAGCTGCCATGGGGGGTGCCCCTAGGCTAAACCACACAGCGCCAATAATCGCCTGCTTACTGTGAAACTACTTCCGGCTGTGTCTGTGAACAAAAAAACGAGCGGCTCCGATCTTGCTGACGATAGCCCCACGCGATGAGAATGACAGCGTCAATGGCAAATGCAATCCCAAATTTGATTCGGAGTTTCTTCCGTTTGGCATTTCAGTGCAGCTTTCTTGATGCATTGTGGGGGGCTGGTGGGGGGCTGGGGGGGGCGAGGTTAATAACAAAGGACACATTTGCACTTCATAATTCATCATCATTCGTATTACAAACGGAGGGCGCCGTGTTTTTATAGAGAGAGAGAGTAACTCTGGGGATCGTTCACGGTATTCTTCTGTATGTTCAACTTTATGACTGCAATAAATAAGAAAAAAAATTGGAGTTGGATGGCGGATTACTTTTTTATTTAGTTCATAGCCTGTCTCGTAATGTTCTCACGCGCGTGAGAAACCGTGTAAACCCCGTGTAAAGCCGTGGAAAAATCCGTGGAAAACCCGGTTAAAGCCGTGTAAACTCCATATAAAACCCGTGTAAAATCGTGTCAACCCGCGTGTAAAACCCGTGTAAAACCAGGTAAAAACCAGGTAAGAGCCGGGTAAAACCCATGTTAAAACCGTTGGAAACATGTTAAAACCGAATAGCAACGGGATAAAACTGTATAAAAACAGGGTAAGAACCAGGTAAATACCGGGTAAAATCGTGCAACCGTGTAGAAACCAAATAAACTCGTGTAAAACTCGTGTAAAATCCAAGTCAAACTCGGATAAAACCGTGTAGGAACCGTGTAAAACCCCGATAAAACCGTGTAGACACAATATAGAACCCGTGTAGAAACCAGATAAAACCGTGTAAAACTCGTGTAAAATCCAAGTCAAACTCGGATAAAACCGTGTAGGAACCGTGTAAAACCCCGATAAAACCGTGTAGACACCATATAGAATCCGTGTAGAAACCAGATAAAACAGTGTAAAACTCGTGTAAAATCCAAGTCAAACTCGGATAAAACCGTGTAGGAACCGTGTAAAACCCCGATATGACCGTGCAGACACCATATAGAACCCGTGTAGAAACCGAGACCACGAGTCAGCGGGCGCGTTGTGTATGGGCACCAGAGAGAGAGAGGAGAGAGGATGATGAGAGGGCGCTGGGAGGGTGGAAGGGGAGGGAGCTGATTGGCGGTGGGTGCACAGCTGCCCTCGGCACGGATAACGCGCAGAAGACAACAAATCGACCTCAGAGTGTCACTCATACTGCACGGGACACTAATTCCCTACAGACGAAACGTTGACTCGACGGTCGGGCATCTGATCACTCCGTGTTCTGTGGTTTTTAGGCAAACTTCGTTGTTACTTTAAACGAATTACATCTAACCCACACTGGAGGTTTGACCAATCGCGCCCTGTGCGTACTGCGCATGCGGCACTTGCCCCGACAACTTGCAAAAGGCTACTCGAGCCATCTTTGTCTTTGGTGTACGCATGCACAAAGCAAAGCCAAGGCAAAGATGGCCCGTGTAGCCTTGAGCGGGCTGCTAGGTCAAGTGCTGTCAGCGAGCACCTACGACGGCCGACACGGTGTACGATGGGGGGGTGGGGGGGGGGGGTTGACGTGACCAGCACCACGCCCGACCGCCTTTGTATCCCCAGTGCGGATGTTAAGAACACCGCACCAGGTACTGTACTAATTTAAGTCTGAGTCGACCACACACATACATACATACAAACATGCACACACGTGTACACGTGCGGGTAGTGTACATATAGACATGCATGCACGTATGTATGACAACATGTATGTATTACAACATGTTTGTGTGGGAGAGCGAGGTGGGGAGGGAGGGGGGGGGCTTTGTTACAGAGCGGTGATGAATTGAGGGCCGTGTCCGTGGCCAATGACCACACCTCTTGTCCGAGTCTTGGCGCGCGGGGGGACAGATGAATGGTACATTGTGCGAGCGCGCGAGTTGTTTGTTTTCAGAGCCCCCCCCTCTCTCTCTCGCGCTCTCTCCGTGTTGTCAAACTCAGCACAAGTTCGGCGGCGGCGGCCTCCTTCTTGATGTGTTATGGGAAAGGGGCAGGAACAATGAGACGCGTTACTGTAATTTCTGTTTGAATGTTTTACTTGAACGTGTAAATTACTTCTGTTTATAAGAACGCACGAACGGCCCACACGCCACCCACGCAAACAATAACAAATATAATAATAATAATAATCCATTACATTCATTATTAGAATGCAATCCATTATCCAAGAGGCTCCAGATAATAGTCAGGTGACTCGATTTGCAGGAGGGTTCTGCCACAGTGGGGTTTTTATTTTATTTCAAAAATTTTCAGCCAATTCCATTCTTTTCTTGCGACTTATGCCAGCAGCAGCAGCAGAGGCAGCGATCTGGTTGAGGATATCGATGCCGGTGTCGAAGTCTTGCTGCTGCTGGCACGACGAGAGGGCTTCAGCAGAGAGAGAGTTCGTGTCGTGTCACCCTCCTCCTGCTGCTGCTGCTGCTGTTGGCACGACGAGAGGGCTGCAGCAGAGAGAGAGATCGTGTCGTGTCACCCTCCTCCTGCTGCTGCTGCTGCTGCTGTTGGCACGACGAGAGGGCTTCAGCAGAGAGAGAGTTCGTGTCGTGTCGCCCTCCTCCTCCTGCTGCTGCTGTTGCGTTGAAGGAGTGCAGGCCGCAGTGGGGTCACTGCGCGGTGCGTGGTGCGGGTGGCATGGCCACAGTCTCTCCCTGATGTGTGGCTCGTCTTTAATGGGTCTCTATGGGTCTCTATGGGTCTCTGTGTCTTTATGTATCTCTATGGATCTCTATGGATCTCTGTGTCTCTGTGGATCTCTATGGATCTCTATGGATCTCTGTGTCTCGATGTGTCTCTATGGATCTCTATGGATCTCTGTGTTTCTATGTGTCTCTATGGATCTCTATGGATCTCTATGTGTCTCTATGAGTCTCTATGTATCTCCATGTGTCTCTATGTATCTCTATGGGTAGTTATGCATCTCTGTGTCTCTATGTATCTCCATGTGTCTCTATGTATCTCTATGTATCTCCATGTGTCTCTATGTATCTCTATGGGTAGTTATGCATCTCTATGTGTCTCTATGGGTATCTATGTATCTCCATGTGTCTCTATGTATCTCTATGAGTCTCTATGTATCTCCATGTGTCTCTATGTATCTCTATGAGTCTTTATGTATCTCCATGTGTCTCTATGGATCTCCACGTGTCTCTATGTATCTCTATGGGTAGTTATGCATCTCAAGGTGTCTCTGTGGGTCTCTATGTATCTCCATATGTCTCTATGTATCTCTATGGGTCTCTATGTATCTCCATGTGTCTCTATGGGTCTCCACGTGTCTCTATGTATCTTTATGGGTAGTTATGCATCTCAAGGTGTCTCTGTGGGTCTCTATGTGTCTCTATGCGTCTCTGGGTCTACTCCATGGTACGATGTTTGGGTTTGCGTGTTTATATGTTGGTGTGTCTTCTATTAATCAACATTGTTATTATTTCTTGATTTGAAGCTTTCGTGACTGCAGGAATCGATACTCTTCGGTTCTTCGGTAAAGTCACGTAGGTATAAAATAAAATAAAAATCACGACGTTTCGGGTGCAACACAAGCGTCCGTGATTGTTCACTATTTTGTTTAAGCGTTTATTTGCTAATGTATTTGATGTACTCGATTTTATTTACATCTTGGTAGAAAATGATAACGTGTTAATTCTGCGTGCGTTTTACTTGTGTGTGTGCGTGGGGAGCGGTGGCGCAGCGGTTAGCCAGCTGCGCTACGAATCTCTGTATGTTGAACTTCTTTCACACCGCACGTAGCCAACCGTGCTAATCGGAGGTGCGGGGCGGGGGGAGAGAAGGACAACGAACTAAGCACACGAAGCCGTACTAAAGAAATTCATTTTCAATTTAGAATCCGGCGACACAAATTTTTGTCCTGCTCACGGCCCCCATCACCAGTGAGGATTATCTGAACCGGCCCTGCGCCTCCTCTAGGTCGACTCGGCCTCAAACGAGTGCTCGCGCTGCTCGCTAACAGCACCTGCCCCCAACGGTGTGTTGTGCCTATACGGGGGACCTTTGTTTGTTTTTGGGATGGGGAGGGGCGTGCGAGAGGAAAGTCCTTGCGTCTTCTTGACCTGATCTTGTCTTCATCAAAGTCGCTGCCTAATCTCGGTCCTGACAGTCGTGGAGGGGAGGCTACCGGGACCTTGCCGAGCCATCAGAAACCCCCGGAAGTCGAATTCCACATTCATCATCATCATCAGCAACAGCAGCATCATCATCAGCAACAGCAGCATCGGCATCATCAGCATCATCCGC
The DNA here is from genome assembly GCF_015708825.2 of Lethenteron reissneri. Taxonomy (NCBI): domain Eukaryota; kingdom Metazoa; phylum Chordata; class Hyperoartia; order Petromyzontiformes; family Petromyzontidae; genus Lethenteron; species Lethenteron reissneri. Next base: position 1,887,212 of record NC_083807.1, on the reverse strand, counting down.
AGCATCATCATCAGCAGCATCAACATCATCATCATTATTAGCATCAGCAGCATCATTATCATCATCAGCAGCATCATCATCAGCAGCAGCATCATCAACAGCAGCATCATCAGCATCATTATCATCAGCAGCAGCATCATCAACAGCAGCATCATCAGCATCATTATCGTCAGCAGCAGCATCATCATCAGTAGCAGCATCAGCAGCAGCATCATCATCATCAGTATCAGCAGCATCAGCATCATCAGTAGTAGCAGCATTATCATCAGCAGCAGCATCAGCAGCGTCATCATCATCAGCAGCAGCAGCAGCAGCATCATCATCATCATCATCAGCAGCAGCAGCAGCAGCATCATCATCATCAGCAGCAGCATCAGCAGAAGCATCATCATCAGCAGCATCATCATCAGCAGCATCATCATTAGCATCATCAGCAGTAGCTACGATCTGTCCACGGCTGGATGAAGGCCGCCTTCCCCAAGCCGTCGCCACGTCTCGCGACCCTGCGATGGGACAACTCCACCCAGCAGCCGTTGAACTCCGAGCTGATTCTGTCGCTCCATCTCCGCGGTGGTTGCCCTCTCGGGCGCGTCCCCTCCTCCTTTAGCTGCCACTCCGTCGTTAGTCTCGACCACCGGCCATCACCACCATCACGACCATCAACACCAACACTATCATCATCACCATCATCATCACCACCATCATGACCATTACCAACATCATCATCACCACCATCACGACCATCAACACCAACACTATCATCATCACCATCATCATCACCACCATCATGACCATCACCACCATCACCATCATCACCCTGCTTTGCCACGATGCGTCAGCCCACGCCGACTCACTTTAACCAGGACCGCTGCGGATGCCACTCGCCACTGATGTTGGTCATGATCAGGAATTCAACTCACACGTGACCGTGTTTCTAAACACCGGCGCGCTAACCACCGCGCCACCGCTCCACCCATAATTACAAAGACAAAGATCCCCCGTCCCTCCCCCGGTCCGACGTAGTCTAGATTATAGACTGTCGGGGCCAGCGTTGTTAGGCGAACACCTTGGATAGTCAGCGAGGGGGTGGTTCTGGTCAGAGCCCTTGTCTCCCCCAGCGTCATCACATTGAAGATATTTTCCCGTTTTGCCCGACACTACGAAGGGGCTGTGATTATCTTTTTGCTTTTGACTTGTGGCGATCGGAATGCCCTGCATTTACACGATGCCCAATCGAATCAACTGCGGTCATTTGTACGCGCCTCTGACGAGCACGGTCGGCTATGTACGGCGCAGAAGAAGTTGAACGTGCAAACGTTATTAAATGCAACGGATGCTGAGCAAAGGTCCAAGACATTGAGCGGCCAGCAACGAACAGCGCCGCTGAAGATGTGATGGATAAGAGTGTAGGAACGCGTTCGTGGAATTGAGCCAGGTTTTTTTTTTACCAGAGCTTGGAGAAAAAAAGATGATGGTGATGATGATGACGACGACGGGAAGAGAGCCGCCTTTGTCTCCCTAATGGCGATTTTTACACATCGCACTAGGAACTCATTTAAGGTCGAGTCGACCTAGGGGAGGCCCATGACAGGTTCAGATATTCGTCACTGGTGTTGGTACACAGACACAGAGACACACACACGCGTAAACACAGAGACACGCACGCAGAGGCAGACACAGACACACACGAACGCAGCCACAGAGACACACACGCAAACAGAGAGACACACACACGAAGACAGAGACACAGACGCAGATACACACACGTGCTCAGACAGAGACACACACATACACAGAGACCCACAGACACAGAGACATACACAGACACAGAGACATACACATACACAGAGACACATACACAGAGACACACAGACACAGACATACACACATACACAGAGACACACACATACACAGAGACACACAGACATGCACAGAGACACACACATACACAGAGACACACAGACACAGACATACACACATACACAGAGACACAGACACAGAGACACACACATACACAGAGACACACAGACATGCACAGAGACACACACATACACAGAGACACACAGACACACACATACACAGAGACACACAGACACACACATACACAGAGACACACAGACACAGAGACACACACATACACGGATACACAGACACAGAGACACACACATACACACAGACACAGACATACACACATACACAGAGACACACAGACACAGAGACAGACACACGCGCAGACATCCTTTAGACGTGCCAAGAAGAGAATTAGCGAGGAGTGACGCAGCAAAGTTGAATTATTCCATAGGTAGGTTCTGTCTGAGCGAAATTACTCACAACTCACATCTCACCTCTCCTCCTCGTGAGTACTTCCACTCACCCCCCCCCCCCACCACATTCGCTGCATCTGTCACGATCACACGGAGACTTCACGTCCCCCGCCCGCAATAGCAAGGGGGCGACTTGAAACCGGCGATTTTAAAGTATCCGTGTCAGAGAAGATGTTAAAATTTTCTGGCCAAAAAGCAGATTTGACGGGGCCATGCGGTGAGTGATGATGCTATTATTATTATTACTACGGATTCAGAGTCTCCTATGTAATAAAGTACTGTGGCTGGAAAAAAATAATTAATCACAATTTATATTTAACAATAAAATAGTGTAACAATGTACTGTCTCTTATGCGTGTCAAAGTCAATTTGGGTTGATGGACATAGACAAAGATCACCCCGGCACAGCCTGTAACAGACTGTTGGGGCAAGTGCTGTTAGCGAGTAGCACCTATGAAGGCTGGTACGGCACGCTAGGAGATCGGTGGCCAGCACCACGCCCGGCCGCCTTTGTCTCCCTAGTGGCGATGTTTTACGCACCGCACCAGGTACTCATCTGAACAATTCTCTCTCTCTATCAATAATTCTCTCTCTCACTGAAGGGTGTAATGGAAAATCGTGTGCGTTACATCTTCTCCGTTATCAATGATTATAACTCATCCCAAGCGACGACTTGGTGAATGCGGGCTCGAAGGACGGATGGTATTCGTATCATCATCATCATCAGCAGCAGCAGCAGCCAAGAAAAAAATCGACCGCTGCATGAAGACCATACTTCACCACGCTGGTCAGTCGGGGTAGGTGAAACCTTCGGGGGAAGGTGGCGGCGGGAGGGGTGGGGGGTGTTCGTTGCCAAGGCCGTGAAAGACAACACCACCCACTCGCCACTGACGAGAGCCGTGGACAGGAATCGAACTGAGGTCATCGATATATCGTGGCGCTGTGGGGATAACCATTGCGCCACCGCTCCTCCCGCTTAACCCCCTCACCACCCCAGCCCCCCCCCCCCCCCAAAGAGAAATATCACCCGTATAGCCTTGACAGACTGTAGGGGCAAGTGCTGTTCGCGAGCACCTATGAACGCCACACGAAGCAGTGGTTGGCCAGCACCTTGTCTCGGCGATGATTACGCACCTCACCAGGTACTCACGTAAAGGCTGAGTCCACCTAGGGGGTGCCTAGGACCGGTTCAATTATTATCCGCTGTTATTGGCCGTGAGCGCGATTCGAACTCGGGTGGCCTTCGATGTAAAACGTTCGTGACTGCAGGGATTCATCTTCTTGGTTCTTTCGGTAAAGTCACGTAGATTGGAAATAATGGGAATAATATAATGAAAACAAAACATAATAAGATTATTTATTATTTTCATTCTACGTGACTTTGCCGAAAGAACCAAGAAGATCGGGTGGCCTTGGTTCGTGACCACCGCGCCACCCCCTCCTTAACAGACACATCGCCAGAGCGAATTGCAGTCCCCCCCGTGCCGCCGAGATGCGTGGCTCACGGAGTGAGTCGGCTGGCCGCGCATCTCGCGCGTGAGTGGTTCTGGCCGCGAGATGCGAGGAGGTTCACAATCGACTTAGGGGGGGGAAGCGGTGAGGATTTCCAGACATAAGCTGTGATTGCTGTTAATTGCCGTGGATGAGAGAGGCCCGCGGGGAGGCCTCGTTAGACACCACGCCGTGCCACGGAGACGTAAGGAGCAGAGAGAGAGGAGGAGGAGGAGAGCGAGTGGGGAAAGAGAGAGGGGGGAGAGGAAAGTGGGAGAGACAGACACAGGGAGAGACGTCGCGGTTGTGTTGATGTGCACGGGCTTTGGTTGCGACCGCGCGTCTGTGAGGTCAATTACGATTGGGCCATGGTCTATCCACTGCTCGGTGACGGAATCATCAATGCGATATATCCCACGTCTCGTTGCGGAAATGCAACAAGCATCGTCGCTCGCATGGCTCCAACGTGTTCAATCAGGCCCCTCTCTGACCGACACGGCGTGGCGTGGCCCTCATCCAGCAGTGGATTGACTAACCGGGGGCTGCTGCGGATTTGAAAGGTTACCGCCGTAGATCTGAGCTAACAGATTTAAAGGGACCATCCGAAGCACCGCGGAGTAATATAATGTCTAGAAAAAATATAGCCACATCAACCCCCCCGCGCTCACCTCCACCCCCCCCCCTACACCCACTCCGCCCCACAGCCTTATCCCAATGCGCTGGAATCGCTGGGGAACGAGAGCGTTCGTGCATTTGACGAGAGCTGGCACTCAGCAGAGAGTGCGTGTGTGTGTGTCTAAGTGCGTGAGTGTGTGTCAGTCATAGTCGCCACTAGGGAGACAAAGGCGGCCGAGCGTGGTGCTGACCACCCACCCCCTCGTGCGCCGTGCCTGCCTTCATAGGTGCTACTCGCTAACAGCACTGGCTGCTACAGTCTGTTAAGGCTACACGTGGGATCTTTGTTCGAGTGTGTGTCAGTCATAGCATCGTCACTGTGGAGACAAAGGCGGCCGGGCGTGATGCTGACCACCCACCCCCTCGTGTGCCGTGCCGCCCTTCAAAGGTGCTCGCTCACAGCACTTGCCCCAAAAAGTTTGAATTTCGATTTAAAGCTTTCGTGACTGCAGGGATTCATCTTCTAGGTTCTTTCGGTAAAGTCACGTAGAAGGGAAGTAATAACATAATAAAAATAAAACATAATCAAATAATTCTCACGACGTTTCGGCCACAACGCAAGCAGCCGTCTTCAGGTGGAGAACAGGTCTGTCAAGTAGACAGAGTCATTTAGACTCTGTCTACTTCCATTCTACGTAACTTTATCCCAAAAGGTTTGTTGAGGCTACACGGGGCATCTTTGTACTTGGCTACAGGATGGAGCCCGTGGCATCAGTGAAGGTGACAATGGACCCAGCCTCCCGCAAGACGACCATGGAAGTACAGCAAGTCGGTGGTTCGCTGGCTCCGGCATGTGTCATCGTGGCCACACGCGGTGGGTTGGAGAAGAGGGGTGGGGGTAGTGGGGGAGGCGGCGGGGTGGAAGGGGCATGGTGATTGGGCAGAGGTTAAATAAAGGTCAACATCTACTGCTGCAGTTGCAGCGCATTGACTCTGTGTGTGACTGTGTAGAGACCGGGCCTCCCCTAAGTCGACTCAGCCTTAATACATTAGTAGCTGGTAGCAGTGTATAAGCATCAGCACTGGGGAGACAAAGGCGGCCGGGCGTGGTGCTTGTCACCCACCCCCTCGTGTGCCGTGCCGATCTTCGTAGGTGCTACTCGCTGACAGCACTTGCCCCAACAGATTGTTCAAGGCTGTACGGGGGTCTTTGTCTTTGTGTCTCTTTGTACCTGTGCGGAGCGATGCCGGCAGCGGTGAGAAGAGGGGAGTGGATGGTTAGGTGGCTGTGTGGGGGTGGAAGGTGTGGGTAGGTAGTAGGGGTGAGGGGGGGACGGTGGTGGGGGGAGGGGGCAGGGCAATCTGTGTGGGGTTGGTGGGGGGGTTGGTGGGGGGGTTGGTGGGGGGTGGGGTGCTCTGAACCTGTGCTGCCCTGCTCCTTTCCCGTGCCTCGGTTCCCACACGCGTGGCCTGACATCGATCACTCACTCACTCAATGGACTTTATTTAGAAGCTGCTGCTGCTACTGCTGAGAAGCCATCGGCACGCGGGCCTCCTCCGGCTTACAGGAATAGCCTCTACATAGCCATCCCCGCACCCCACCACCACTACCACCAGCACCACCACGAACACCACTAACACCGCTACCACCACCACTACCACCACCACTGCAGCCACCACCACCACTACCACCACGAACACCGCTACCACCACCACTACCACCACCACTGCAGCCACCACCACTACCACCACGAACACCGCTACCACCGCTACCACCACGAATACCACCACCACTAACACGAAAACCATCACTACCACAAACAACAACACCACCGCCACCACCACCCACACCACCACGTGACTGACTGTAACCCAGCAGCGATGTGTGGAGACAGCAGCCAGGGTCGGTGGATCACCGCTCAGATTTGGTTGTGAAACTCCCGTCCGGGTGTTCGCCGAGAAGGAGCCGTACCCCTTGACTGTGCCAGCAGAATGCAGTCCGGAGCGTGTGGACTGATATCATCTGTCGGGATACAGTGTTTCCCCCTCGCACGCATGCGTTGCGGTTTCCTCGCACGTGTGGTATAGTAGGCACTCACCGATTGGCTGAGAACATCTGAATACGTAGAGGATTGCAGAGCAATTGATGTCAGCGCCGGCTCACCACCTGGCAACCTTCCGGCTTCGTCTGTGGCTTCCGACTCAGCGATTGTGAGAAGCGATGTTGCATGACCGACGCTGCATATATATATACAACAAATCATTAGCTATCATTGGTTCTTTCGGTAAAGTCACGTAGAAGGGAAATAATAAAATAATAAAAATAAAACATAATAAGATTAAATTCTCACGACGTTTCGGCCACAACGCAAGCAGCCGTCCTCAGGTGAAGAACAGGTCTGTCACCTGAGGACGGCGGCATGCGTTGTGACCAAAACGTCGTGAAAATTATTTTATTATGTTTTATTTTTATTATTTTATTATTTTCCTTCTACGTGACTTTATCGAAAGAACCAAGAATATGAATCCCTGCAGTCACGAAAGCTTTAAATAGAAACTTAATCATTAGCTGTTCTTTTTTTTATGTGTTATTATTATTAGAACGCTTAACGGATTCCATGAGTAAGCGTGGTTTTTCTTCCTTGTTCAAAAATAACATTTTGGGGGGATTAGGGGGGGGGGCGTAAGGGGTGGGGGTGGGGGGCGGGGGGAACAGCGTCGTTTATCAGCGGAGGGGCCCCCGGCTCGTCGCGATAAGAGGGCGAGCGCTTCCTACGGCGGTCGGTCGCGTTTATTTTGGGGCCCGGAAACATTTCCTGGACAAAAAAAACCCTAAAATCCTTAATTCAGGTGAAATAGGAACACGTGGGTTGGTGGGGGGGGAGTTGTTGGGGGGGAGGGGCGGGGTAAAGTGGGAATATTTTTTTATATTCACAGACAAATAACTGTACGGTAGTCACCACCACCACCACTCGTGTCGACGTGAAAATGCCTCTTTAGTTTCCGCAGGAGGGCCTCGCTGAGCCTGTGCCTCCACCACAGTGAAGACAGAAGAAGAAGAGGAGGAAAATGTGTTTGGTACTGGGGGAATCCGATAAGCTATAAAGCTCTTTTTCGCAGATGTCCAGTCGGAGCGGGTACGAGCGTTACAACAACAAACAACACACAAACACTATAGGAGTGTAAAGCATCGCTAAAATTGAACAAATCACTGAAAAATATACAAATGAAACAACAATGATTTTTTTTTATCTTACCGGGTAAAACCGACCGTGGTGTTCACTTACTTCTCAGAAGCGACCTGGCCACAAATGATAACTCAACAAACTGGCTCATCACGTGGACATCTAAAGCAGTAAAATAATCAAAATAATCAAAATAATGTCAGTGCACGTCCCAGTGAGGTTGGTGTGACCCGCGGATCCCATCGGCGAGAGGTTTGGATTCGTTGAGCGGGGAAAGCGGAGATGGATTTAAGAATCAATTGGTGTGCTGCCATGGTGGTGGTGGTGGTGGTGGAGGGCTGACGGTGGTGATGGGTGGTTAGCGGTAGTGGAGTGGTGGTGGGTGGTGGTGGCGGTGGTGGTTATTAGTAAGGATGGTGGTGATGGTGGTGGTGGGTGTGGTAGTGGGGTGGTTGTGGTGATGGTGCTGGGGGGGAGTGTGACCATGATGGAGATGGTGGCAATCTTGATTTGAAGCTTTCGTGACTGCAGGGATCCATACTCTTTGGTTATTTCGGTAAAGTCACGTAGGTATAGAATACAATTAAAATAAATCACGACGTTTCGGATGCTTGTGTTGCGCCCGAAATGTCGTGATTTTTTTATATACCTACGTGACTTTACCGAAAGAACCAAAGAGAGATGATGGCAGTAGAGGTGGTGGCGATTGCTGTTGTTGTTGGTGGTGTTGGTGACGTCAGAATGACCACGTGGTGACAAGGAGGGAAATCGTGGCTCCACGGAGTCTCGGTCAGACCGGGCCGGGTCACAGACGCGACGCGCATCGTTGTTGACCTCCACGTGACCTCTTGACCCATATAATAATAACAACAATGGGAGGTGTGGACCGGTGGAAGTGTGCCATGAACCCAGCGACCTGAGTTTGATTCGCGCCTGCGGATATCACCATTAGTGACGAGCTACATCTGAACCGATGGTCTCCCAAAGCTCTTTTAGCCGCCTCCTTGAGACCCAGGATATTTATATTCTATTGATATTCATCATCGGAGAAGATGCATCTACTGACGGACGCTTGTGTTGCGCCCGAAACGTCGTGATTTATTTTTATTTTATTTTATACCTTCGTGACTTTACCGAAAGAACCAAAGAGTATGGATTCCTGCAGTCACGAAAGCCTCAAATCAAGATCCACTGAGATGTTTTTTTTTTATCATGTAGGTGCCCTGTTTAACCCGCACAGACCAGCGTGGTAAAGTATGTTCAAGCAACACCCCCCCCCCCCCTCAACAACTCCCACGGCGTAGGGAGGCCTTCATCCAGCAGTGGTTTCATCGCGGATGATGATGCTAATGTGGTACTAATGATGATCTTTCACAGATGCATGAGTTACATTCATTGAAAAAATGACACGCGGAGTGTGATGGTCAAATGATCCGCGAACTGCAATTACGGGGTCGCTGCATAAGGTTCGATTCCCGGCCATTAACAACAGCAGCAGCAATGATGATGAAGATGATGGTTATGATGATGTTGTTGATGGAAACAATAATTAATCATTCATGTTCATTAAAAACGAACAACCTCAGTAAATACATCTTCATCGCCACGACAACAACGCGGCTGTGTTGTTGTTGGGGGCGCGGTGTGAGGAGGAGGGGGGCGAGGGGGAGGGGGTCTCCCCCCACCCCCACGCCTCTTTGACAAAGTTTGACACTAACAGGGGCCCCGGGAAAATCTCTGACGCCTTCCCCATCCACCCACCCACCCACCTCCTCCTCCCGTCTCTTATCTCCGCCACGCATAGGCGACTGGGTGCCTCCGAGTCTGCGGGACGGGGGAGGGATGGAGGGTGGGAGGAGAAGGGAGGGGGAGGGAGTGATGGGGGAGTGATGGGGGAGTGATGGGGGAGGGTGGATATTTATTTATTTAATTGATTTATCAAATTCGAGGTGGGTGGGTGGGTGGGTGGGGTGGGGGGTGGTTAGGCTCGGGAGGTGGGGGGGTGAGAAAGTAAACCGGTGACCCGAGTTCGATCCCCGCTCGCCGCCAACACCGGCGACGATTATCTGAATCGGTCATGTACCTCCCCTAGGTCCACTCAGCCTCAAATGAGTATCTGGTGCGGTGTGTAAACATCGCCACTAGGGAGACAAAGGCGGCCGGGCGTGGTTCTGGCCACCTACCCCATCGTGTACCGTGCCGGCCTTCACATGTGCTACACGCTAACAGCACTTGCCCCAACAGTCTGTTCAGGCTATACGGGAGACCTTTGTCTTTGTCTCTGTCGATTCGTAATCATCATCACCACCACCACCACAACCGCCGTGACGTGCTCATTTGTTTTTTTTTGCTCCGGTAAAAAAGAAAATCATTCGTCAATGACACAACGTGGGTGCCGGTGAGAACGTAACTCGTCGACTTGATTTCAGACGACACCGTCTAGAAATAGGCATGTGAATAGTTACACAACCGCCTTCTACGACAATCCAAAAGGCGGAATCGCTTGCAAAGTACGCGAAAGTAAACCGACAACAGCAGCAGCAGCAGCACAGCAGAGGTCGCAGCCGGGTACCCGATACCCGTACACTTCACGATACCCGGCTACCCGTACCCGGCCAGGTATGGGTACCCGTTTGCGACCCTGGTGCGGCCGGGTACGGGTACGGCTAGGCCGTGAGTCACTGGTGAATCACCGTTTGTCACTCATTTCGGGTAGGGTACGGGTAGGGAACGGGTACCCGTACCCGGCCGGGTATGGGTACGGGTACCCATTTGCGACCCTGGTGCGGCCGGGTACGGGTACGGGTAATGAATCGAAACCCGTTTGCGACCCGCTGCAGCCCAGCGACTGGAACTCGCTGGGCTCGCCCGGATCGCGGCGACTCTCGATGTGCTTCGGCGAGAGACGCCGAGCGGCGGTGGAGGCTGTGGCCCCGCTCACAGCTGAACGTCGCCCTCGCCTCGGTTCCGCAGAGTTGGTGAGAAAGGGGTGGGGGGGTGGGGGGGGGGGGCAGGCGCCTGCTGCTCGGGATCTCCCGATAAGAGATGAAACAACTGGCTCGGCAGATACAACCCATGCCACCCCCTCCCTCCCCTGCCCTCCTCCCCCTCCTCCTCTTAGCGCCGCCGCCACCACGCGCACGCGGGGCCATGCGCCCAGCCCCAAAAAAGAGTCGAGTGGCCACTTGGAGAAAGAATAATACAAAAACGACAGCGGCTTGACGGTGTTTGTGGGTGGGTGGGTGATTGAGTGGGTTAGATGAGTGGGGTGGCTGGGTGGCTGGTTGGCTGGGTAGATGAGCTGGTGGCTGGGTGAGTGGGTGAGTGAGTGGGTGACTGAGTGGGTAGGTGAATTCGGTGCGTGGGTGTGTGGGTAGATGAGTGTGTGGGTGACTGGGCGAGTAGGTGGGGTGATTGAGTGGGTGTATGAGTGACTGATTGGGTGGGTGGCTGGGTGACTGGGTAGATGAGTGGGTGGGTGGGTAGATGAGTGGGTTTGCTGGCTGGGTGAGTAAGTGGTGGGGTGATTGAGTCAGTGGGTGAGTAGGTGGGTGGGTGAGTATGTGACTGGGTGGGTGAGTGAGTGGATAGATGTGTTGGTGGTGAGTTAGTAGGTGAGTGCGTGGCTGGCTGAGTGAGTGGGTGGATTAAAGAGTGGGTGAGTAGATGGTTGGTTGATGAGTGAGTTGGTTTGTGGGTAGTTATATGCGTGGTTGGGTTAGTGGGTGGTTGAGTGAGTGCGAGGGTGGGTAGATGGGTAGGTGTGTTGGTGGGTGGGTGAGTGAGTGAGTGAGTGCGGGTCGGGGTCGAATTGGTGAGTCGGTTGTGAGTTGTCAATATCAGCTGCGTCACCAATAACTGCCCAACAAACACATTCAACTTGTACCTAATTTGACAAAAATTCCAACTCTGACAATTACAAGAATAATTGTGGGCTGGGGGGGGGGCGTCATCAATATTTAAATACAAAGACAGCCGTGGAAAATCTGACGCTGGTACCGCAATCCGTTCCGTGCCAGCCTACTTTGCTGTGTCCGTGGGAACGCGTCGGTCATGTAATTGCTCGCCGGTGCAAGTAAGGAAGCCCGGACCCTTTACAGAGTTCAGAGTGGGAGGGGGGGGTGAGAGGGGTGGGAAGGTCGGGGTGGTGGGGTGGTTGACTTTTATCCGCTGTTATCGTTTACAGTCGCACACTCGTCGCTGCTGTTTCCTTCTGGAGACTGAGCATTACATCATGGAAACGCGCGCGGCGCCTACGGGAGAGACAGAGAGACACACACGGGCGAGAAGAGGAGGTGGTGGTGGATGTGGTGGGTGGGGGTGGAGATTACTCCGGGGGCCGGTCGCGTCGCTCCGAGAGCGATAGGAAACGACGCAGATTGAGATGGAGAGCCAGCGCTGTCGTGGACTTAGCCGTCACCCAACTCTCCGCCGAGTCCCGTGGCGCATTGTCGGGAGGGTCCTGCTACATTCATTGCAGATGTTTGGCCAATTTTCTTGACAAAATTTACGATGATGATGTAATTTATTTTCGAGTTGAATCAGAAGCAGAATATTAATTTGATTTAACACGTAGTAGGCTTTCGCGAACATTATTATTTTGGGTTAGATCGCGTAAATATAAATGTGTCGTTAAACCCGCCACCACCCGACACAGCCAATTAGTAAGGTTTGTCACCGAAATAAAACATGCTATTATGATATTACGGATGTTTATTTTATAGTGGCGGAGGAATCCGATGACCTATAAAGCTCTTTTTTTACAGATGTCAAGTAGCGGGCACGGGGTCAGAACGTTACAACAACAAACAACACAACAAACACGACAGCAGTGCAAAGTATAGGAAAGGTAAAAAATCACTTTAAAGAAATATTGAAAATTAAGCTAAACGATTTGTTTTTATCTTACGAGCTAAAGTCCACTGAGCTGTGAGATTATTTTTCAGAAGCGACCTGGCCACAGATGATAGCTCGTCTAAGTGACTTTTCACCACCACCACCATCATCATCACGTGGAGATGTTTAGCGGTCAGATACTCGAACTCATCTCGACACAGGTTTGTAAATGTCGATGCTGCTGCTGCTGTTGCCGCGATGGCACTGGTGCCAAGGTACAAACAACAACAACAACAAGTCAACACGTTCCGTGTCAATAACACTGCGGCCTTAAACATTACAAAGTAGATAAGAGGCGACGTTTCGGGCAATGACCCTTCTTCATAGCACACCAACGTGCGCTTCTTGGTAGCGTGGGAGTGGTGGCGCAGTGGTTAGCGTACTTTCACGACGAGCCCGAGTTCCATTCCCGCTCAAGACCCGATAACAGTTACAGTGGCAGTCAATAATTCAACGGGATCTTGGGGCCGGTCTCGCCCTTGGAGCGACTCAGCCTCAAATGCGTCACCTGGTGCGGTGTGGAAATAATCAGCTCTGGAGAGACAAAGGCGGCCGGACGTGGTGCTGGCCAACCACCCACTCCATATAACAGCACTTGTCCCAAACGTCTGTTAAAGGCTATCCGGGGTATCTTTGTCTTTGCTGTTTTATCGGGACACCGGTATGATTATGCAAATGTTTTGTTGTATTTGCTATGAGGTAGGGCCATTCCCCGAAACGTCGCCTAATTGTTTTTTTGTATTGTTCATATATTGACAGAGTTACACACACGCTCGCGTGACCGTGCGGTGAGCTTCCTCCTTGTACTTGCGCTCTCCTCCCACTCGGCAAACGGAGTCTTCACCCAGGGAGGTCACTGACCAAGAGGACGAGCAGGGAACCAACACGGGTCAGGTGACGCATCGCCGACCAGCGTGGTGAAGTATGGTCAAACAACAGCAGCAGCAGCAGTAACCCACCGTGACTGTCGGAGCGTGTGGAGGTGTTCATCATCACGCAGTCGAGGGGGTGAAAAGTGCGCAGAGAGGGAGAGAGAGGGAGGGAGGGAGGGGAGCGTGATGGGAATGACACCGAGAGACATGAAGAGGAGGAACACGTGGGCTGGGGAACGCGGGCAGGGTGTTGGAGACGTCACGTCGACTGCTGGTTAAAGCGAGTGGTGGGGGGGGGGGGTGCAGGACACGTCGTGACTACAAGGGCTGATGATGATGATGGTGGTGTTGATGATAATGGTGATGATGATGGTGCTGATAGTGGTGGTGGTGGTGGTGCTGATGGTGTTGGTGATGGTGGTGATGATAATGACGGTGGTAGTCATGTACTGATAGTGGTGGTGGTGCTGATGGTGGTGGTGGTGGTGATGATGATGATAGTGGTGGTGGTGCTGATGGTGATGATGATGGTGGTGGTGGTGATAATGATGATGATGGTGGTGGTGGTGGTGGTGGTGATAATGGTGGTGGTGATGATGATGGTGATAGTGGTGGTGGTGCTGATGGTGGTGGTGATGATGATGGTAGTGGTGATGATGATGATGGTGATTATGATGATGACGGTGGCCGAGACTAACGACGGAATGGCAGACAGAGGAGGGGGCACACGCCGGAGAGGACATCCATCACGTAGGAGATGGAGCGATTAAATCAGCTTGGTGAGCAGGAGCAAAATCGATTTCTCGCCATGCAGGACCGTGAGAGGTTGCGAGGGGTATGAGAGGAGCGCTTCATCCAGCAGTGGATGGACCACGGTACGGCCGTGTGGGGGGGGGGGGGGTGCGGGAATTACGATTAGTCTCAGGCACAACAGCAGAAGAATGATTGAGGATATCGATGAATAACAAAGATACCGGGAACGTTTAGGGGTGAGAGCGACTCCACGTGGACCGGGGGTGTCTGGGAAAAATGAGAGCACGGGGGCATTCTTTTTTTCGTCTTCTTCTTCTTCCGTGGCGATAAATTCGCGAGGCGAGCGATTGTGAGCCCCGCGTGTCTGGTTGAACACATCCGAACGAGCTCTCTCTCTCTCGTCGCGCAAAGACAAAGGGGTGGGGGGGCGGCGTGTAGCCTTTAGCCGACTTTTGGAGGCAAGTGCTGTTCGAGCGAGCGCGTAGGAAGAAGGCGTTCCAGGTACTCGTTTGAGGCTGAATCGACATTGGGGAAGGCTTGGTTCAGATTAGTCATCACTGGTGGTGGCAGTGAGCGGGAATCCAACTCGATACACCCAAAGACAAAGATCCCCCGTGTAGCGCGAACAGACTGCTGGGCAAGTGTTGTCAGCGAGCGCCTCTGAAGGCAGGAACGGCACACGAGGGGGTGGGTGGCCAGCGCCACACCCGGCCGTCTTTGTCTCCCCAGTGCTGATGCTTTATACACCGCACCTGGTACTGGTTTTAAAGGCTGATTAGACCCCAGGGAAGGCCCCGGACCGGTTCAAATTATCATCACTGAATATTGGGAATCGAACTCGAGTGGGCTGGTTCGTAGCGCAGCGCGCTAACCGCTGCACCATCGCTCCCCAAAGACACACAGACACACACAATAACACAGACACACACACACAGAAGAAGAAGGGGGAGGAATGCAGTGATGTAAATATACGATCTGTGGGGAGTTTTAGCTCAAGAGAGAAACCAGAGTTGAGTTCTATTTGCATTAATTCATTATTTGTGTTATTATTGTTGAGTGAGGGAACGAGAGAACGAGACGGAGAGAATGAGAGAGAGGGGCAGACGGAGACGGGGTGGAGGGTTGGGGGGGGGAGTGACAGACATACGGAGACAGGGAAAGACGAAGAGAGACGACGAGAGACAGACGGACTGAGAAAGGCAAAGGCAGAGAGACATCGGCACAGTGAGAGAGAGAGACACGTGAAGTGAGAGACCCGTGCAAAGACAGAGAGAGAGAGGGGGACAGACGGATCGACAGAAACAGACAGCGAGACAACGAGAAAGAGAGACGGACAGACAGGGACAGACAGACACACGGACTTGCAAAGACTCAAACAGATATACAGAGAGACGAGACAAAGACAAAGATCCCCCGTGTAGCCTTAACTGACTGTTGGGGCAAGTGCTATTAGCGAGCAAATATGAAAGCCGACACGGCACGTGAGCGGGTGGGTGGCCAGCACCACGCCAGACCGCCTTTGTCTCCCCAGTGGCGACGTTTACAAACCGCACCGGGGACTCATTTCGGGTTGAGCCGACGTTAGGGGAGGCCCAAAACCGGTTCAGATAATCCTAACTGGTGGTGGTGGCCGTGAGCGGGATTGGAAAGCGGGTGCATTGGGTTCGTTGAAAGGTGGATGATCTACACGGACCGAGATTCTATTCTCATAGCTCATGATGTTTCACTTGCTGGCAGGAACGCAATGTAATTTCGTGCAGAAATTATAAAAAAAAGTGTTCCTTGCGAGTTTGTGCATTTATTTATTCTTTTCACCTCTGCGGATGAAAGTCGCGAGTCGAGTGATTGCGCTCGGACAAATGGAGACATATTTGGGCCGTTTTATTTCGCGGTCGTTGATGGTGCCGATGATTGCAAATCTCGCATTGTCCCTCTCTCAGCGTGAAATCAACGGCGATGGTAAAATAAAAAAAGAGATCCCTCTGGCTCGCAGAGCTCAGGTGTGAGTGGGCCTCCCCTAGGTCGACTCAGCCTCAAATGAGTACTTGGTGCGGTGTGTTGTAAACATCGTCATTAGTGGGAGACAAAGGCGGACAGGCGTGGTGCTGGCCACCCACCCACTCGTGTGCCGTGTCGGCCTTCATAGGTGCTACGCGCTAACAGCACTTGCCCCAACAGTCTGTAAGGCTATAGGGAGATCTTTGTCTTTGTGTTGTTGAGCAGCGGTAGCGGAACTCGTTAGCGCGCTGCGCTTCGAACCTGGATTTACGCGAGTTCGATTCCCGATCAAGGCCACCAACACTGGTGACGATTATCTGAACCGGTCCTGGGCCTCCCCTAGGTCGACTCAGCCTCAAATATATACCTAGTGCGATGTGTAAACATCGCCGCTAAGGAAACAAAGGCGGCCTTCATAGCTGCTCGTTAGCAGCACTTGCCCTTACAGCCCGTTCGAGGCTATACGGGGGATCTTTGTCTGATGTACGTGTGTGTGTGCATAATTAATTAACCTATAATTAACCCACGGATAATTAACCCTGAACCCTGAGTGGGGACACGCCACGAGTGAGGACGGGACACGTGACACGATGCAGTGATTTAGCACGTAGAGGTTTTCCTGACGTTCAGTATGGCGCAACATTACGACGATTAAAAAATATATAAATATTTTAACAATTTTAGAGCGGCGGTGGAGGTGGTGGAGACTGATCGCGTAAGTAACATGTGTGTCGTCAACCCTCTTCCACCCGACACAACCAATGGGTAAAGTTGTCCCGTGATGAACAAATGTGGCCATTTTTATTATTGCTTCGTAACTTGCTGACAATAACACTGCGGCTTTAGAATTAAACGCAAAATCATGCGACATTGAAAAGGTCCATTCGCCGAAACGTCGCCTCGTGTGTATAAGGTTATTGTTACGCCCCGCAGTATTAATCAGGGCGGCCGCTGGAATTCGAACCGCGACCCTCCGCCGGGCCCAGTCACCACCGCCAAGTGGCCACGGGTGACATAAATCATGAAAAAAAACATTTCTCGCCGTGATATTTCACGAAATAAAAAAGATCCTGGCACTCCCGTGGCATGCCGTCACGTCATGCCCAATCAAAATAAATTAGCGGTATCCTTAAGGGGGTCTGTACATACTAAAGCCCCTACCCCCTCTCCGCCGTAACCCCCCCCTCCATCCCTCCCTCCACTACCTCTCCAGCTAAAACGTTGTATGGGCCGTCTCCCCACGTCCTTCACACACACACGCCGCCTGTTTACAAATTGGACTTGATTATGATGGAGCCACACAGGAGTTCCCTTCGCACGGCGTTTCGCTCGTGCTCAGACGGACAGATTGAGTCCTGATCTCCCACCCCATCCCACCAGCCCCCCCCCCCCCCCAACTCCTCCCCCCCCCCTAAGGAAAAGGGATCAACCCCCGACTTCCTCCAACTGCAGTCAAAGTGAATTCTCGGTTCAAATGAGCATTGAGGCGGTGACAGCTTCACTAAGCAGACGCAACGCCAATCCTTCCTTCAACCATCGAATGTCCCCGCCACGTAAAAAATATATATATATTGAGATAAATAATAAACAAAAATCACGAACTATATCTACACATTGCATACACATGCCATCAGCGCGTGTCACGGCCGCACTTCTGGGAGGGCATCATTTCAGCAGCGTTGGTTCAAAGCGAGTAACTCTCTCGATAGGCCTCGCTGAACACACATGTAGAGACACAGATCCCCCGTATAGACTTACGGAGAATGTTGGGGCAAGTGCGGCAAGCGAGTGGCGACCCAACCCAGTAGCATCGCTTCGGTTGACGTCGTTTCGATATTCGTCGCCGCACCTTTCAGGAACGTATCTCCGATTGGTCCTGCTGGAACCACCAGAGGGGGCATAGCGGACCCCCCCCCCCCCCCCCCCCCCACACTGATAATATTTTCTTCATGCGGCTAACAGCAGTGAGTTACGAGAAAGCCACGTGAATTCACTGGCGTCGTGATGTAAATCCCTCTTCATAATTATCCGTGTCAATAAATCGGCACGATCCTTGGGTGTCCACCCTAAATCGCACAAAACCGCGGCAGCGGATTATTGAACCTGAAGCAGAAATGAGAACATGAAGAAGAAAATAAACCTCTCCAGTCGTGGTGCGACTGTGCAACGTGTCATGAAGCAATGCCCCGATCCGCAAATACGAAGGAGACAATCATCACAGCGACACGCTGCTCCTGCTGACGCGGTTACCTGGGCTTGACCACCTGCATGTGCAATTGTAGTCGTTGCTCTTCGCCGGTTATAAACATTTAGGCTGGCCTGCCTACGATCCATCCTGGGTTTAACCAGGCTGGATTGTGTGAGGAGCTCATAAATCCTTGAAAGATCTGGGCAAAGTCCCATCGGTGAGCTCCTCCGGCAGGCAAGGCTGCGTTGGCTGGGTCATGTAGCCCGCATGCCCAGGCACCGCATGCCTAAACAGCTTTTGTTGGGCCGGATCGAGGGGGCTAAACGGGCGCGGCACGGGCTAGAGAAGAGATGGAGTGGTGTGGTACAGGAGGACGTGGAGCTGAGTGGACTTGCCGATGACTGGTACCAACGGTGTCAAGATCAGCCTCTGTGGAGGAGGCTCGTGAAGGACGCTACTGGGCAGTTGGAAGCAGTCGCCCTCCAGCAACAACGGAGGGCGGAGGAGCGACGCTCACAACAACGAGCGGAGCGCCGGGTGGCTAAAGCACAGCAAGTTGGCACAGTAGGGGGCACAGGTGGTGCATCAGCCAGTCATCTCGGTCATCTCGGTCAGTCGACCCGTGACATCTGCTGGGTCTGCCCCGTGACCTCCTGCCAGCGGGCGTTCGACACTTCACGCGGCCTCAAGGTGCACATGGCCTGGCACAAGCGTCGTGGTGACGTCACCGCCACTTAGTGGCGAATGGCGGTTGTTGTTGTTGTTGCTCTGCATCGACATCAGCAGCAGTGCGATAGAAGAAGAAGATGCGAAGTTAGTCGGTACCGATTTCTGCTCTGGCCCGTGGAACGAGAGAGACTCGCTCCCACACTAATCTCTCCCGACATCCGTTACTCCTCCACCCCGCACACACTCTCACTCACACTCTCTCTCTCACACTCTCACTCACTCTCTCTCTTTCCCTCTCCTTTTCTCTCTCGCTCTCTCTCTCTCTCGCCCTGCCTCCTCCTACACCACGTTACTTCACAGCGCAAACATGCGACCTTGGCAGAGCGCAGCGCCGCTTGGAACGGCCTCGCGTTGCCATTATTCCTGCAGCTAAGAGGGTGCCTCCTCCTCCAGCTCCTTCTTGGGGGGGAGGAGGGGGGGAGAGGGGGAGGGGTGAGAGGAGGATGGGGAGGAGGGGGGTGAAAGGGGGAGGGGAGGAGGAGGAGGGGGAGGGGAGGGTGGAGGAGGGGGGATGAGGAGGGGGGAGCAGGAGGGGGGGGGGAGGAAATTCACTTGCACGAACGCTCTCACGCTGTTCCTTCACTAATATAATAAAACATGGTGGTACTCTGCGCGTCAATGACGCTATTTATTTAATCTTTAGCGCTTTCACAATAGGAAAACCCGGTGAACAGAACCGGTTACCGCTTTCCCGCACCCACGCGCGAACAACTGACGATGGTTTTAAAAGATGATGCGTTTGTTTACAAAACAACAGCGCGGTGACTCGGGCCGCCGTGCCGTTTGTAGGGTCGCGCGGCCGTGCCGATCACTCAATGAGCTCTCAAGGCCGAACATTGTTCTATGTTCGGTTCGGTAACCGATTCTGAAACGGTTACCGGTTTACAGGTGATCACTGAACAACCCGATTTCAAACTCAAGGTAGTTACCAACAACCGGTGCAAAACTGAAAATATTCATCAATAAAACCGTGGCCTTGAAATAAACATAATAAAGATATACAAGACGACGTTTCGGGCAATGACCCTTACTCAGATGACGTGTTGTAAAGAAGGGGGCCCCTTCCCGAAACGTCGCCTGTCATATATTTCCCCGCTTAAGGCCACACCGTTATTTACGACTGATTAACACGTCGGCTTTCGCGACCAATATCATCCATAACACACACAAAACCTGCATTATGGACTTACGCCTGAGTTGGGTTTATAAGTGCCCCTATCAAGATGGGGTACTTTGCGCGAAACGTCGACACACACACACACAGTCGTAAATAATAATAATAATGTGCGTGTCTTTTGTTTCGTAAATCCGCGGTGTCGTATCACCGAGCACAGCAGCGGTAACGCCGTCGTCATAACGAGAAGCAAAGCGGCCACCTCCCGCTTGGAGCGCGACCTTCCCGTTCCAAAGCCCCTACAAGATCGTCGTCGTCGTTAACCTCATCATCATCGTCGTCGTCGTGAACCTCATCATCATCGTCCTCATCGCGAGCAATTACGAGTTGAGTTCCGTGGTGTTTAATTGGCGGCGGAGAAGCAGAACGCTGAGCCAGAGCAGAGACGCAGCCCGGGAAAGATTTCCCACAATATATTTTCACGATGACCGACGCAGCGGAGTGAGTGGGGAGGGGGCTCATTAGTTAAGCAAACGACTTCACAGAGCGAGGAGATGGGACCCGGAGGTCAACAGGGTTAGATAGACAGGCAGCCAAGTGGCCTGTATTCTGTAATGCCGGGCAGATAAGCGACGGCGCTTTCCTTTCCTGCCCCTGTGTGTGTGTCCGTGCGTGGGTGTTATGAGTGTAAGTGTGCACGTGCGTGTGTGTGTGTCACTGGGGGGGATGGAGTGGGGAGCGGTGGTGTAGTGGTGAGCGCGCTGCGCTATGAACCCGGCGACCCGAGTTTGATTCCCGCTCTCGGCCAACACCAGTGACGATTATCTAAACCGGTCCTGGGCCTCCCCTAGGTCGACTCAGTCTCAAATGAGTGCCTAGTGCGGTGTGTAAACATCGCCATTGGGGAGACAAAGGCGGCCGGGCGTGGTGCTGGCCACCCACCCCCTCGTGTACCGTTCCGGCCTTCATAGGTGCGCGCTAACAGCACTTACCCCAACAGTCTGTTAAGGCTACACGGGGGATCTTTGTCTTCGTGTTGTTCGGTAGCGGTAGCACGCTGCGCTTCGAACCTGTATTGACGCGAGTTCGATTCCCGATCAAGGCCACCAACACTAGTGACGATTATCTGAACCGCTCATGGGCCTCCCCTAGGTCGACTCAGCCTCAAATAAGTACCTGGTGCGATGTGTAAACATCGACGGCCGGGGTCGGTGTGCCACCCACAGTGGCGGCCTTCATAGGCGCTGCTGCTGCTGCTACTCGCTACCAGCACTCGCCCCAACAGTCTGTGAAGGCTGTAACAGGAGGTGATCCGTGTCGTCATGCGCGCGCGCGCGCGCGTGCACGGCTCCATGAACGCACGCCGCGTCCTGCCGCGTCATATTGACAGAGAAAACAAAACGAAAACGCGCCTCCCTCCCGCGGCGTTTGATGTCACGCGGGGGGTAAAGCGACGCCTGAGCCGTCACGACGCCGCTCGGCGACTTCCCGAGCGGGTTCGCTTATCTCGTCCACCCGTGGCTCCACACACACGAAGACAAAGATCCCCCGTGTAGCCTTAACAGACTGTTGGGGGAAGTGCTGTTTAGCGAGTAGCGCCTCCGAAGGCCGGCACGGGCACGCGAGGGGTGGGTGGCCAACATCACCCCCGGCCGCCTTTGTCCCCCGCTAGTGGCGATGTTTACACACCGCGCAAGGTACTCATTTGAAGCTGAGTCGACCTAGGGGAGGCCCAGGACCGGTTCAAATAATCGTCACCGGTGTTGGCCGTGAGCGGGAATCGAACTCGGGACGCCAGGTTCGTAGCGCAGCGTCACGCTAACCGCTACACTACCGCTCCCCACACACACCACACATCACACACCATCACCCCCCACCTCGCCCCCCCCCCACCTCGCCCCCCCCCACCTCCCCCCCACCCCTCGCCCCCCACCAACTCCTCCAGCACCAGACCCCCTGGGAGAGGAGTGACGTTGAGCAGACTGCGGCAGGAGCAGGAGCCCTTTAAGAAAACATCGCATTTTCTTATGACACACACACACGCGCGCGCAAAGACAAAGATGCCCCTATAGCCTGCATGTACTGTGCTAGTAGCGAGTACCACGGCACACGAGGGGGTGGGGAGGCCACAACTATGCGCGGCCGCCTTTGTCTCCCCAGTCATTTGAAACTGAGTCGACTTAGGCGAAGCCCAGAACCGGTGAAACTCGTAGCGCAGCGCGCTTACCACAATCCTCAATCATGCAATAAGTATGTTAAGGCATAGCATAACGTATAGCCTTAACATACTCATTTACACATCGCACCAGATGCAGAACTCATTTTAAGGCTGAGTGGACCTAGGGGAGGCCCAGGACCGATTCAGATATTGGTCACCGATGTTGGCCGTGATCGGGAATCGAACTCGGGTCTCCCCTAGCACAATCATACATACAGACACACACACACACATACACAGGTGCGCACAGACACAAAGACAAAGATTCCCCGTATAGCCTTAACAGACTGTTGGGGCAAGTGCTGTTGGCGAGCACGGCACACGAGGGGGTGGGAGGCTAGCACCACGCCCGGCCGCCTTTGTCTCCCGAGAGGCGATGTTTTTACGCACCAGGTACTCATTTGAGGCTGAACCGACCTAGGGGATGCCCAGAACCTATTCAGATAATAGTCACTGGTGTCGGCCCTGAGCGGGAATCGAACCGGGGCCGCCAGGTTCGTAGCGCAGCGCGCTCACCGCTACATCAACCGCACAGGGACAGACCCACGCGCACAAAACACTCACAACAACCACAACTCCGCTGTCAAAAGTCAAGCAAGCAGAAGCACAATGCAATAACAAAAAAATATTCGTCGCCGTGTATATTAAACAAATAAATACGACGAGGAAGGCATTTGATGAGACGTCCCCTTAATCGGGGTGAGATTAGCGGCGTTGCTCGTGTTTTTGGAAGCGGCGCGTTCGTGACAATGCAATCAGCGGAGAACCGATATCGGGGGGGGGGGTCCATGGGACGCGGAAGCCAAGGGAGGGGGGGCACACGGGGGACATGGGATACGAGGGACGCCACGGCGCCTGTGCCAGGCTAGGTGCACTTGGAGGCCGTCATGGGAAGTGTGTGCAAGGCTCTCGCTCGAAGGAAGAGGTCATGGGACAAACGCAGACGTCAAGTGTCACATGGGTTGACCGACTGAGATTACTACTGGCAGAGACAACACAAAGGTCCCCCGTGTAGCCTTAACAGACTGCTGGGGCAAGTGCTGTTAGCGAGCGGCGCCTATGAAGGCCGGTATGGCACACGAGGGGGTGGGTGGCAAGCACCACGCCGGCCGCCTTTGTCTCCCCAGTGGCGATGTTTATGGAGACCCAGGACCGGTTCAGATATAATCGTCATTGGTGCTGCCCGTGAACGGGAATCGAACTCAGTGGTCGCTGGGTTCGTATGACAGTGCGCTAACCGCTACACTACCGCTACACACACATATACACACATTGACATACACACACACACATAGACACATATACATACACACTCCACATACATACACACAAACACACATTTACATACATACACACAAACATACATACGCACAAATATACATTCACACCAACATACATTACATACATACATACAAACATACACCAAACATACACACACACAAACATGCACACACACAAACGTACACACACACAAACATGCACACACACAAACATACACACACACAAACATACACACACAAACATACACACACACAAACACACACAAACATACACACACACAAACATACACAAAGACAAAGACGCACACACACAAACATACATACACAACAAGCCACAGCTAGTATATAGATATATCTTGCACAATGAAAATAATGCGACTGACAGATCGGGAATTCAATTAGAAAGAAAGAAACAAAAAAACCAACATAATTTGCGGTTTCAAAGTCCTGATCATAAATCGCCTCCCTCCCCCTGCAGCCCCGAGCTTTGTAAATAAAACTTCCCGTGAGGTCCGAGCGACGTAACTCACGGACGCGACGCTGAGAAAACATTGCGGGAATACGTCGCGATCTCATTCTCGCTCAGCGCCACGGATTGTTTGCAAAAGCAAATATCAGCTGAACTCCACTCCCCGCGTGTCTCCACACACACACAGTATGTATATGCTGTCAAACAAAACACAAAGATCCGCCCCAACCCCAGTATAGTTTGGAACAGACTGTTGGGGCAAGTGCTGTTAGCGAGTAGCTCCTGTAAAGGCTACCGGCACTGTGGCACGCGAGGGGGTGGGTGGCCAACACCACGCCCGGCCGCCTTTGTCTCCCCAGTGACGATGTTTACACACCCTACCAGATACTCATTTGAGGCTGAGTCAATCTAGGGGAGTCCCATGACCGGTTCAGAAAATCGTCCGGTCGCCAGGTTTCCTAGCGCAGCGCGCTTACCACTGACCGCTACACGAGCGCTCTCCACATATGAAGTTAATATATTCGGAAAGTTTTCATTCGTCGGCCTGTCGGCTATCCGAACGAATGTTCGTTTCAAGAGGCGATCTCGAGGCTGGTTAAGACTTTGTGGCGTGGAGGGGTCGTCTCGGGCGCGTTCTCTACTCCTTTGGCTGCCACTCCGACGTTTGTTTCGACCACCGGCCATCAACATCACCACCATCATCACCATCAACACCTCCATCACCACCATCATTATCACCACCATCAACATCACCACCACCATCATCATCATTACCCATCATCACCACCATCATCACCATCAACACCTCCATCACCACCATCATTATCACCACCATCAACATCACCACCACCATCATCATCATTACCCATCATCACCACCATCATCACCATCAACACCTCCATCACTACCATCATTATCATCACCATCAACATCACCACCACCATCATCATCATTACCCATCATCACCACCATCATAATCATAACCATCATCATCACCACCATCATCATCACCACCATCATCACCATCATGATCACTACCACCATCATCACCACCACCGTCATCACCACAATCGTCATCATCACCGCCATCAACATCACCACCATCATTATCATTACCCATCATCATCACCACCATGATCATCATCACCACCATCATCACCACCATCATCACCGCGATCAACATCACCACCACACATCAACATCATCACCACCATCAACATCATCACCATCAACATTATCACCACGATCATCATCAGCATCATCACCACCATCATCACCACCATCATCACCATCACCCCATCATCATCACCACCATCATCACCATCATCATCACTACCACCATCATCACCACCACCATCATCACCACAATCGTCATCATCACCGCCATCAACATCACCACCATCATTATCATTACCCATCATCATCATCACCACCATCATCATCACCACCACCATCATCACCACCATCATCACCGCCATCAACATCACCACCATCATCACCATCATCATCACCACCATCACCACCATCAACATCATCACCATCAACATTATCACCACGATCATCATCAGCATCATCACTAAATACAAAGATCCCCCTTATAGCCTTAACAGACTGTTGGGGCAAGTGCTGTTAGCGAGCGCCTCTGAAGGCCGGAACGGCACACAAGGGGGTGGGTGGCCAGCACCACGCCCGGCCGCCTTTGTCTTCCGAGTGGTAATGTGTTTACACATCGCACTAGGTACTCAATTGAGGCTGATTCAACACGAGGGGAGTTCCAGGAACCGGTTCAAATAATCCCCACCGATGCTGGGCCGTGGCTATGAATCGAACTCAGGTCGCTCTGGGTTCGCAGCACTGCGGATATTTATACACGCACATTGTAAATATGCATCATACAACCTCGTGAAGGCGATCTGTTTTCCAGGAAGAGTCGTATAGTGCACGGCTGGGCCGTGAATTATCTGCCAGCTGATTGCATTTTCAGGCGCTCAGAGGTCAAAGTCAAAAGGTACAGGTTGCGTGGGCTCGCAGTGTTTGTTGAAGATGGATACGCAGAACGGGTCATATAGATACCGGTCGTCGATTAACTGCTGCCACTGTGGCTCAGCATAATGAATGGGCCGGGCGATAGGGCGATTGTTGGGTTTTTTTCTTTACCCTGCCGATGGTTGCCAGAGGGGATTCCGCGGTTCGAATCTCAGCGGTCGCCCTGGTAAATTCTGCCGGGCGGATACAATCGTGAGTGCCGCGCGCACCGGCTGGTTCGTCGTGACGTTAATCGACAAAAGGGAGGAGAAAGAAGAGAACTCGGCCATTGCGTGGGAACCTGGTGCGGGGAGCGGTGGTAAAGCGGTCAGCGCCCTGCACTAAGGACCCAGCGACCCGAATTCGATTCCCGCTCACGGCCAACACCAGTGACGATTATCGGAACTGGTACTGGGCCTCCCCTAGGTCGACTTAGACTCAAATTAGTACCCGGTGCGTTATGTAAACATCGCCACTGGGGAGACAACGGCGGCCGGTCGTGGTGCTGGCCTCCCACTCTATCGTGGGCTGTGCCGGTGCTCACTAACAGGACACAGTGGCGAGACGTTAACTACCTCGCCGGGTATGCAGGAGGTCGTGGGTTCGATCCCGACCCTGACGCCTGCTGCTGTTATATATTTGGAGTTTGCAAATTTTCCCCGTGGTCACGTGGGTTTCTCTCCGGATCTTCCGCTTTTTTCCCTCCACATTTCGAATCAACGTCACGCGTTCAGATGATTTGGCTGCTATTAATGTCCACGTGATGATAAGCTACTTCGTTGAACTATCATTTGTGATCGGCAGGCCGCTTCTGTAAACGAGAGCTACATCGCTCAGCGAGCCTTACCTGGTAAAAGAAAAAGTGTAGTTTAGTTCAGTAGTAGGTTTTTACCCTTTAAACTGGTACAAAACTGACACCTTTATACAAGGCATCATGTTTGCAATAACCACAACACAAGTAGTCAAAATGCAAAAACAAAAAGAAACAACTCTGATGATGATAATGATATGCACTGTCCTTGAAGTTGATTGGTCCACACCCGAGACAGCTTTTCTTAGAGCCCAGTCTCCATTGGTGTTGGACCAGATGACACCAGAAGGCGTACAACTCAAAACAGTGCACTATCAGAGTATTGAGAGCTCGGGGTAAGCATTTACACTGAGACCTCCTTTACCAGTGGAAAAATATAGTAGTAGGTTTTTACCCTTTAAACTGGTACAAAACTGACACAAAGCTGTCTCGGGTGTGGACCAATCAACTTCAAGGACAGTGCATATTATTATCATCAGAGTTGTTTCATTTTGTTTGCATTTTGACTACTTGTGTTGTGGTTATTGCAAACATGATACCTTGTATAAAGGTGTCAGTTTTGTACCAGTTTAAAGGGTAAAAACCTACTACTAGATTTTGCCACTGGTAAAGGAGGTCTCATAGTGTAGTTTAGTTCGTAGCGATCGCGTACTGATGTTGATGATGATGATGACTCACGCACTCACGCATGCGTGCAACACATTACACTCTGTCACGTGATAAATCGATAGCTCCCGGGTCACCAACCCCGTTCACTGCACCTCGGTTGACAGGTCCGCCACCTCGCCTGCTCCGAGGGTGACTGGCACTGCCGAGTTAATCATTGGCGACGCGCAGAGGCCACAGCCCGATGCGTAATTGACACGAACGATGAACAAACACTGGGTGGGGGGGGGGGTGAGACGTACGAGGTGAGGGACAAAGATCCCCCGTGTAGCCTGCAACAGGCAAGTGCTGTTAGCGAGCAGCAGTGAAGGCCGGAACGGCACGCGAGGGGGTGGGTGGCCGATACCACGCATGGCTGCCTTTGTCTCCCAAGTACTGATGGTTGTTTTGCACACCGCACCAGGAATTCGTTTAAGGCTGAGTTGACTCGGGGAAGCCCAGGACCGGTTCAGACAATCGCCACTGTTGTCGTTCGTGAGCGGGAATTAAACTCGGATCGTCGGGGTTCGTAGCGCGGTGCGCTAACCACTGCGCCGCCGCTCCTCCCCCAATGATGGCATCGTCACTTCACGGAGCGAACGCGCGATTCCATGCAGGGAAGGAGACCGTGAGAATCTGTATGAATCCATTAATCAACCGAGAATATAGTCAATCAGTGAATGCCAAATGAATGAATCAAGACATTAAGGAATCCAGGAATAAATTAATTTACCAAATAATTCATCAAAGAATGAATCAATTAATCTTGAATTAATCAATGTTTCGATTAATTCATGAATATATGAACCCATCAATGAATGAATTAACGGATGAATACATCGATGAACGCATCGATAAATGAATGGATGAATCAGTCAATGATCTTATGAATTAAATGTTGAATTAATCCATGAATCAAGAAACGAATCGAAAACTTGATTAAATGCACTAATGAATGTCTCAATAAATGAATCGAAACGGGACTCAATTGATCAACTATTTAATTTGGAATTAATGAATACACAATTGAATCAAAATAAATCAATTCATGCATTGATTAACGCGCCAATTAATTAATGAACCCAATGAACGTATGAATCTATGTAGAACTTCTTTCGCACCGTACGGAGCCAACCGTGCTAATCGGCGGCGCGGGGGACAACACGAAAAAAGTTATAAAGAAATCGACGAATGAATCGACCAATCAGTCAATGAATCGATGAATGCAACGATGCACGAGTTGATACATGAATTAATAAAATAATGAATTTGCGAATTAATCGATTAATTGGTCGACTAAATAATCGCTGAATTGATGAATTAGTCGATGAGTGAATTGGCCGCCGTATCCCCGACACGCGCCGCTGTCGCCCTCTGCTGGGAGGGGAGAGGTAGGAGAGTGTGTGGATGGGAGTAGAGCGAGATGAGAGGTAGGAGAGTATATGGAGGGGAGTAGAGTGAGATGAGAGAGGAGAGGTAGGAGAGTGTGTGGAGGGGAGTAGAGTGAGATGAGAGGGGGGAGGTAGGAGAGTGTGTGGAGGGGAGTAGAGTGAGATGAGAGGGGGGAGGTAGGAGAGTGCGTGGAGGGGAGTAGAGTGAGATGAGAGGGGAGAGGTAGGAGAGTGTGTGGAGGGGAGTAGAGCGAGATGAGAGGGGGGAGGTAGGAGAGTGCGTGGACGGGAGTAGAGTGAGATGAGAGGGGAGAGGTAGGAGAGTGTGTGGAGGGGAGTAGAGTGAGATGAGAGGGGAGAGATAGGAGAGTGTGTGGAGGGGGGGGGGGGTGGAGAGAAACTTCAGAGCGGAATCGACTCCACCAGTGGTAATGTAAGGCACGATTTTATTTCGCTTAATTCCGAGTTCCCGGGAGAGGGTTACACTGTACAGTACACGCGCTGACCTCCTGGTCACGTGACCACGCCCGAACGTCACAGAGTCCCCGTGACGCGCCACGTGGCCCGCGCGACCAATCGACGCTCTTCACAAGACCACGTGGCGGAAAAATAAAACCGTGGCGAGCGTAGCGGCCTCTAGCGACTGCGCGGATCACGTGATTCCCACGTGCTGTACACACTGCACATTACAAGACTCCAAAGAGGACAAGTAAAAAACCCCACCGTCTTGTCACCCAATAGTTGCCTCGATATAATTTCTCGCGACACGATATCAACGTTCACGATATCACGATTACCGTAATTGCATTTCACATTTTGATGGTGGAATCGTAAGGGGGTGGGGGGACGGTGGAGGGGGACGACGACGACGACGTGGCAGAGGTTTCGCGGTTCGATTAGAGAAGGCCGCCCTGGTAAACAACTACTCCGCAACCGTCTGCTTCACTCAAACGCGGACGTTAAAGACCCAACATCCACCCGCCCCCGTCGTCATTCGCACCCAAGCAGGCCACTACTGACCATCAGGGACCTAATGCCCCCCGACTCACTTGGGATGATGCCACGAGCAGCGATCATCGCCCCCACACCTCCTACTGGCAGAGCAAGGCCCGCTCGCAGGCCACGTGCTGAGCCTTAGAAAAACTAAACGATTAACTATTTATTTTTGTATTTTACCAAGGTAAGCGCCCATTGAGCTATTATATAGTTATTTTTCACAAATGATAACTCAACGAAGTGGCTTATCGTGTGGACATTCATAGCAACCAAATACTCTGAAACGCACGTTGAGTCGATATGTGGAGGGGGGGGAAACGGAGGACCCGGAGAAAAATCCACGCGACCACAGGAAGAGAGACATACACAAAATCCAAACATACAGCAGGCGCCAGGCTCGGGATCGAACCGAAGACCTCCTGCATACCAGGCGAGGTAGTCAACATCTTGCCACCGCAGCGCCCACCTTGACCCGCACAGGGAAATCTGCCACTGGGGGTCCCCTGGGCTCGACAACGGAGCAATCATCGCCCCCCCCCCGCCCACCACCGCTGCCAAACTCATGCCCCCTGACAGGCCAGGTGCTGAAGTGAAAACTGCCACTGGGGGGGGGGCCCTTTCACGAGGGGGGCGGGGGGTGTTGCGGGGCGTGGGGGGGTGGTGTAGGGGGGGGGGGTGGTGGGGGCGTGGGAGGGGGGGTCGTGGGGGGTGGTGTGGTGGGGGGTGCGAGGGGGCGTGGTGGGGGTGAAGAGGGGTCGTGGGGGTGGTGTGGTGGGGGTGGTAGGGGTGGTGTGGTGGAGGTGGTGGGGGTGGTGTGGTGGGGGTGGTAGGGGTGGTGGGGGTGGTGTGGTGGGGGTGGTAGGGGTGGTGTGGTGGAGGTGGTGGGGGTGGTGGGGGTGGTGTGGTGGAGGTGGTGGGGGTGGTGGGTGTGGTGGGGGGGGGGTGGTGTGGGGGGGGGCATGGTGGGGGTGTAAAGCGCAGCTCGAGGAGGAGGGCGGCACCACCAGTAGTCACAACGTCTTCAGGAGAACGCCCGACGCATGAGACGGTGACATCGACAAGAGTCGCCAGCGCCGCCACCGCCGTCTTTGTGCTCTGCTGCGATTCCAGTGCGGGGGAGGGCGACGGCAAAACTCTTCGCTTTGGTGCGCAACAACAACAACAACAACCACCACCAACAACAACAACAACAACCTGATCCCCCTCCATGTCAATAACACGGCGACCTTAATAAAAAAAAAACAGAGGCGACGTTTCAGGCAATGGGCCCTTCTTTACAGTACACAAAACTCTTCTACCTCTCTAGCCCCTCAATGTGCTATGGAGAAGGGCCAGTACCCGAAACGTTGCCTCTTATATAATTTGCATATTGTAAACGCCACAGTGTTATTTACGAAGGTGTTGAGTTTGCTAGGAAATAAATATATATTATTCACTTTGTCTTCGTGTCCCTTGCAAATAACCGAACATTGAATACCGCCCAACCTTCACCAGCGTGCGTTGGGATAAATTATAGAATATGGCGTTGGCCAAAACATCACAATGTAGGACAGAGCTTGGGAAATTATCGGCGCTGGTTCCGGCTGCCTTCCCGCTCGTCCGCGATTTCCACAAGCCTCTGAATCATTCTCTACGAATGATTCGCTGTGAATCACTCTCTCTCTCTCTCCCTCTATGAATCATTCGAGAGAGTGAACGTAAAAACTTCGCGTGTCAAAGTCTAAATCATTACTGACCCGAGTGGTGAAGTATGGTCAAACACTTCCCCCCTGCCCACCACCCACCTCCCCCACCCCCACGGCCGACACGACGAAGCGTTACCTTAATCTCAACACCATCCCCGCGTGTCTTCCTGTTAACTTCACAACACCATAGACATAACACCATAGACACAACACCATAGACATAACACCATAGACCACACCAATCACCCTACTACTGGGGGTCGGGGCAAGCGAGGAGCGGTGGCGCAGTGGTTAGCGCACCTCGCCCATGAACCCTGCGACCCTTCATCGACTCCCCCGTCAGGGCAGTAACAATCCGCACTTTGACCAGCGAGGTGAAGTATGGTCAGATAAAACATCGACGACCGTACCCCAAGAGCGCTGCAAATTATAACCGGGAGAGAAAAAAAAAATACAATTACATTTGTACAGACTTTCAAAGTATTCACAATAAATACTTCATAAATAGCAGGGGAAGTCACGAGCGACTCCAAGAAGGCAACTCGGTGACTGCTGAGCGGCTGCAGGGCACTGAGACCAACACAGAGGCACCGAGGCTTTTGGCAAATGGGAGTACAGGTGTGTGCGTGTCTCTGTGTGTCTCTGTGTGTGCGTGTCTCTGTGTGAGTCTCTGTGTGTCTGTGTGCGTGTCTCTGTGTGTGCGTGTCTCTGTGTGTTCGCCTGTGTGTGCGTGTCTCTGCGTGTACGTCTCTGTGTGTGCGCGTGTCTCTGTGTGTGCGTGTCTCTGTGCGAGTCTCTGTGTGTGTCTGTGTGCGCGTGTCTCTGTGTGCGCGTGTCTCTGTGTGTGCGCGTGTGGGGAGCGGCAATGTGCGGTGGTTCGCGCGCTGCGCTATGCATCCCAGCGACCCGAATTCGATTTCCCGATTACAGCCACCAATACCGGTGACGATTATCTGAACCGGTCCTGGGCATCCCCTAGGTCGACTCTGCCACAAAATGAGCACCTGGTACGGTGTGTAAACATCGCCACTGGGGAGACAAAGACGGTCGGGCGTGGGGCTGACCACCCATCCCTTTTTGGGCCATGTCGGCCTTCACAGGTGCTCGCGAACAGCACTTGCCTCAACAGTCTGTTGAGGCTATGCGCGTATAAGCATGTGCGAGTGCTTCATGCCCTCACTTCTCCACGCTTGCAAAACGTGGACCCCTCGAATGGAACATCTGCCCCCGGTTCGAATCATTCAGGCTGGACCTGCATATGCCCCATGCTGGGGCTTAACCAGACCGGATTGTGAGCTCATAAATCCTCGCAAAGGTCTGGACGCATCTGGACACAAGTCCCATCGGCGAGCCCCTCCAGCCAGGCGAGGCTGCGTTGGCCGGGTCACGAAGCCCGCATTCTCAGCCACCACGTGCCCAGGCTGCTCCTGTTTGGCTGGATAGAGGGGGCGTTGGTTGACTCGTTCTCAATATTAGTAGAGTGCCTGGCGCGGTGTGTGGTAAACATCGCCACTGGGGAGACTAAGGCGACCGGGCGTGGTGCTGGCCACCCACCCCCTCGTGTGCCGTGCCGGCCTTCATCGGTGCTACTCGTTAACAGCACTCGACCCAACAGTCTGTTAAGGCTCTACTAAGGTCTGTCCCGTCGCCTCTTGACAGCTAAGCCTTTGACACTCGACGTGGCCTCTGAGTGCACCTAGCCTGGCACAAGCGCTCTGGTCACCTTACTGCCACTTAGTTTCGAATGTGTCTTTGTCTAAGTGTCAATGTAGCTTTTGTGTCCATCTACGTGTGTGTCTCTGTCTTGCGTGCCTTTGTTGTCTGTGTGGGAAGCGGTAATGTAGTGGTGAGCGGCGCATACCTGGTGTGGTGTGTAAACATTCGCAATGGGGAGTCTAAGGCACTGGTCCCTTCACAGCAGCAATTGCTCTAAGAGCCTGAAAAGGCAATCGGCGGATCTTTGCCTTGATGCGTCTCGATCTATGTCTGTGTCTGCGTGCATGTGAGAGTAGCGGGCCACTGAAATGCAACAAGTTGGCACAGCAGGGGGGCACAGGTGGTGCATCGATGCCAGCCATCTCAGTCAGCCAACCCACGGCACCTGGGTCTGTCCCGTGACCTCATGTCAGCAGCGAGCGCCTTGCACACTTCACGTGACAGCCTCAAATTGCACTTAGCCTGGCACAGGCCGCAGGCACCGCGCTGGCGACGCCACCGCCAATTTCCTCACCGTGCAAAATATAACTCCGGTCTGGACCTCTCCTGGGTCGACTCAGCCTATACAGCAAGATGATGGCATCGGCACGGACACTCCCAGACATCTACAGGCGCTCCCCCCATTGGAGGTCTAATCGAGGTGTCTTCACAAGGAGTTCCGTGGCGTCATCTTGACACAAGGTGGTGCACTTCTCCCTGCGCCGCCTTCTTCTCGTGTCACAGCGACCTCGAGGCTCGACTCCACGTTCTACGCAGCGGCTGGGCTCTCGGGGTACCCCGGTGTGCCGGCAGACCGAGACGCGGAGACACGGAGAGACAGAGAGACGCAGAGATGGAAAGGCAGAGAGACATTCAGACGGAGAGATGACGAGACGGAGAGACAGACAGACAGACAAGAAACAGAGACACAAAGAGGCAGAGAGGTGGAGGGATGGAAAGGCAGAGAGACAGAGAGATGTAGAGACAGAGCGACGGGGACATGGAGAGACAGACAGACGAGAGACAGACAAAGGAGACAGAGACAGACAGACGAGAAACAGAGAGACAGAGATAGACAGACGGAGAGACAGAGCAACAGAGAGACAGATGAGAGCAGCACCTCCTCTGTCCTGCCGAAGCCGCTCGGCAAAGAAAGTTCCCACGTGAAAAAAAGCACCGCGGCAAAAACTTCAAACTGGACGGCCGAATGAACGTCCCCGAGTCACCGGACGGGGGGCACGGCGCGCGGTGGCCGCGTGGACGAATTGTGCGATGCCGTGGACCTGCCGTTTCGCTCGGTCGCGACCGTTGGGTTCCTTCAGTCCCCAGCTCCTCCACCGCCGCAGAAAAGACGAGCGAAGACACGGCGAGAAGAGTGGTGGGGTTGAGGGGTGGAGGGGCGGAGGGAGGAGGGGAGGGAGGAAGAGAAGGAGGAAGAGGGAAGTGGGAAGAGGAGGGCCGAGCGTGGGTGAGCCGCAACGAGAATGGGTCAGCGATGAGTGGACGACGGTGGGCCACCCTCGCCACCCTCGCCACCCTCGCCACCCTCGTAGTCACTGCCGTCACAGGTCGATTCTCTTGGCCTTGCCGAAGATGAGGAAGAAGGAGAGGCCGAAGATGTTGACGGCCGTCAGGTAGTTGAACACCGACGTCCAAGAGCCCGTGGTCTGCACCATGTAGCCTGCCACGTACACCCCGAAGAAGCCTGGGCGTGGCGACGCGGGCGGGAGGCACAAACACCAAACAGACACGGCGATTGTTGCAAGGCGTCAAGTCTGCGTGGCTTGATAATTGGTTTTTTACCCTTCTATCTGGCAACAAAACTGACACCTTTTTTTTTTTACAAGGAGTCATGTTTGCATAGACCACAATACCTGCAGTCATAATGCAAACAAATAACATAACTCTGATAATGTGCACTGTCCTTGAAGTTGATTGGTCCACACCCGAGACAGCTTTCCTTAGAGCCTAGTCTCACATGGGTTGGACCAGGTGACGCCAAAAGGCGCACTGCGTGGCTTGTAAGGTGCAAAACGCGCGAGAAAAGACGTGCTCCGTTAACAATGTGTGCGTTGCCTGTGAAACTGATTGGCCTTCTTGATGGCCCCGTCTCACCGCCAGTGTTAGACCAGAGAACGCCAACAGGCGAACGGCACGAGGGCAATGCAGGTGTCAGAGCATTGGCAGCTCGGGATGAGCAGTTACATCCTTGGGACCTTTTTGCCAGTATCAAAATGATGCAACAATAAGAACAGGCTTCACCCTCTCTGGCACTAGAACAGGCGTTAAGATGTTCAAACAACAAATGGACACACACCTGTTAGCGCAAGGCACCAGGTCTGCATGAGCCACACGCGCTTGTGGCGAAACACACAAACAACGCGCTCCGATAATAACATCTGCATTGTCCTTGGAAGCCATTGGCCTAGAGCACGGCCTTGCCTCACCGCCGGTGCTAGTCCAGAGAACAACGGCAACTGGCAAACACTACGGAGGGAATGCAATTATCTAAATAGTAATAGCTCAGGTTGAGCAGTTGGGGCATCTTAACAACTCTTCTTTCATTTTCAGAAAGGGTAGAGCCCTATTGTTCTATATTTTTCATTATTTTGACACTGGCAAAAAGGTCCCATGCATACGGACACACACGCGGTGATCCGGTGACGGACACCCCACTCAAATGTGGTGGGGGGGGGGGGCGGGACGCCTAAACATATCGTGGGGGGCGGGGGGGGTGGCATTAGGAGAGTGAGAGGCTCGCGACCGGACGGGGAGAGAGTTCACATCCTGGTTGGATGGGGCCCACCATCATCCCTCCGTCCTCCAACCCTGCTGGGTCGTTAAAACGATTACCACTTTGTGCAGGAAGTCAACAGTGGTCGTTGTGCCATTGGGAGACTCGCCCCATCCTCCAGCACCCCCCGCCCCCCCGCCACAGGAATGTGGAGTGACAGTAAAGGAGGGAGCCGGATGTGGACAAGCGGTTTAAACCGAGCGAGTCAAATCCGCGGCCTTGTCGTCGTTTTGCTCAACGTGTTTGCCGGCGCCGGCCTCCGCCGGTTTCCCCCGCTCCAACGACGTCACGCGACCGGTTAACTTCCACCGCGGGAACGCGCACGCTCACCGACGCGGTATTTACCGGGGCGCCCGAAAACCGCGAGCCTCTGCATGAACTTTGAACTTATTGGGCACCCGTACGTAGCCGACCGTGCCAATCGGAGGTACGGGGGGGGGTGCAACAATGACTAAACACATCAACGAGCAGCTCTAGAGAAATGAGTTTTCAACGTCACGGCCGCAGTGTCTAACTCGGCCGGGCGACGTCTGGGGCGTTTTAGTCTGGGACTCACCCGGCAACGCGCCCGCAGTGTTCATGATCCCTGCGGGAGACACCGAGCGCGGAGTTACGATCGTTGAGCAGCCAAAGAAACACAACTCCCACGAAACCGTGGTCGCGCACGAGGGTGATTGATGATTTTTTTGTCTAAATGGAGAGCCCTCCGCGTGAGCCGGGGCGCCTCAAGAAAGACGGCGCTTTGCATCTCGCATCTCGGCTCGACGTGCTAGAGAGTCGGGCACCCCCAGTGGCAGCTGTCCCTCTGTGTGGCGCAATGTAGCTCAGCACATGGGCTACAAGCGGGCATCAGTCTGCCAGTAGGGGTGGGGGGGGCGATGATTGCTACTGCTGGGCGTGATCTCAATTGAGTAAAATGCGGTGTATATTTCAAATTTGGCAAATATATTTATTATTAAAATGTTAATCATACTACTCTTATGTGTTTTCGGTAAAGTCACGTAGGTAAAAAATAATGATAAAAATAAAATAATAATAAATGAAAATAAATCAATTAAATCACGACGTTTCGGAGGCAACACAAGCTTCCTTCATCAGGTGTAAAAATTTATTTATAATTGATTTATTTTAATTTATTATTATTTTATTATTTTATATTTTTTTACCTACGTGATTTTACCGAAAAAACCTAAGAGTATGAATCCTTGCAGTCACGAAAGCTTCAAATCTAGAGTTAAGCATACTTACGGTTTTAAGTGCAATTAACTTTTTTTTTACCTAGCCTTATTCGCATTGTACCGTCTTCATTTATTGTTAAATGTAGTTCACCTTTTGTGAAATTGAAATGTTTTAAACTATATATGTTGTGATGTTTGATCACTCCCGATGCAACCCAGGTCTCAGCCAATGAGTTAGGGTAAATAAAACAAACTATAACATCAACAACAACAACATTGAATAATAAACACCACATGTCCAGTCTACACCTAGCTAGCCTTGGAACATGTCACCCATCCAGATACTAACCAGGCTCAAAGCTGCTTAGCATCTCAGATTTTGGCAATATGATTACATGGTTTATTACGTATGTGTATAGCTATATATATGTGTGTGTTTATATATATAGCTGTAAACGTGTATACTGTGTAACTATCAGCTCAGCTTTTTGTGTGGCTCAGTGGTAGAACGAGCGGGTCGCAGTCAGAATGTCACGAGTTCAAACCCGGGCTGGGGCGGGAGTTGACTCGGCACGTCATCGCTCGCTCTGGGGCCAATAAAATCGGCATGTATGTTTGAACTTCTTTCGCACCGTACATAGCCAACCATGTTAATCGGAGGTGTGGGACAAACTCGCTCCGGCCATAGAAATGTGGAATGTATGATGTAGATGCAGAACAATAACTTCACATTCGGATGAGCAGTAAATCACCGCGGTCAGTTTTGACCGCGGTGAAATGGTGAGGGTGGAGTGACAAACCAAAGAGGGCACCGGAGCAAGAGGGGGCCAGGTCCTGCACGTTGACCGACACGCCACTGCACACACACGCACAAAAACAAAGATCCCCTGTATAGCCTTCCACGGACAACCGGGACAAGTGCTGTTAGCGAGCAGCGGCGCCTACGAAGGCCGGCGCAGCGACAGGGGTGAGTGGTCAGCACCACGCCCGACCGCCTTTGTCTCCCTAGCGACGATGTTGACTACACACCGCACCGGGTACCCGTGTAACGCTTGGTGCGCGTGGCAATTTAATTTGTTTGGCGATGTCGGGCGGTGGAGGGGTTTTACAACACAAAACTTGGCCAGATCATTACACGGGGCCCTACCCACGAAAAACAATCACGAATCAACGCAAACAGGCACTGGGAGGCAGGGAATCGAACCTGGGCCCCACTGCTTCTTGCTATGGGATGGCACGACCACCACCGCCGCCACCACCGCCACCACCACCGTCACTACCACCACCACCACTACTGACGCCACCACCACCGCCGCCACCGTCACCACCTCCAAAACCACCTCCATCGCCGCCACCGGCACCACCGTCACTATCACCGCCACCACAACCACCACCCTGCGAGATTTCCAAAGGGATTCTTTAGTCTCGTGGGGGGAAGGGGGGGGGGGAACTTGGGGAAGTAAAAAAGAATGTAATGTCCACGGATCGCGGGTGGGCGCGAGGCACCTCAGGTGGAAGGACTGCGATCCGATGGAGATGGCGGCGAACAGCAGGGCCAGCGAGAAGCTCTCCGTGCGGCACATGATGCTCGCAAACAGGCACGAGTTACCCAGGGCGACGACCTGAGGGGCAGGGGGTCACGGGGTCACGGGGTCATAAGCACACACGCACATGGGTCAGAGTTCAGCAGGTGACAAGAGGAAATGCCACCACCGCCGCCGCCACCACCGCCACCACCGTCACCAACAACCACCACCACCAACCACTGCCACAGCCACCACCAGCCACCGCCACAACCGTCACCACTAACCGCCACTACTACCACAAACCACCACCACCACCACCAACCACCCCCACAACCAACGCCACGCAGCTACACGAGAAAATATCTTAGGTAAAGGTGCAGCCCTGCGAGTGCTTTGCCAACGCCACCGCTGACGGCCGGCCCCTCCGCTCGCGGCAGCTCCACCGAGCGTCCCCTCTGCTGGAGGGCGTTGTAGCCGACCCTTCCTCGCCGGCCGGCACGCCTTGCCCCCCACACTCAACCCCGCCACACGCGGCCAGCCCAACGTTGCCCACCCGGGCCTCGAAACTGATGAGCGCCTCCCTAGGTCGCCGGTTGTTGATCGGAGCGAACCCTCGTTCGGGGGGGGTCAGGGGGTCGCGAAGGTTCATCTCGGGGTTGGTAGCGGGCGCCTCTCGTTAGCGCCGAGCCTCAGCGACGAGACACCGCGGGTATCACTGGGGGGGGGGGGCGGGGGCCGGGGAGGTGCTCACCTGCATGAGTTTGCGCACAGTCGCCGTGTTCACCCCTGCCAGGCACAAGGTGGGGTCACACAAGGTCGCGGGTCACACAAGGTGGGGTCACACAAGGTCGCGGGTCACACAAGGTCGCGGGTCACACAAGGTGGGGTCACACAAGGTCGCGGGTCACACAAGGTCGCGGGTCACACAAGGTCGCGGGTCACACAAGGTCGCGGGTCACACAAGGTCGCGGGTCACACAAGGTGGGGTCACACAAGGTCGCGGGTCACACAAGGTCGCGGGTCACACAAGGTCGCGGGTCACACAAGGTCGCGGGTCACACAAGGTCGCGGGTCACACAAGGTCGCGGGTCACTATAGCTCATCGGGATTAATGCGTGGAGAGGAGAGGAGAAGTTGGGTGGGAAGAAGAAGACTGAGATGGATGGACGGGAAGGAGGGAGGGAGGGAGGGAGGGAGGGAGGGAGGGAGGGAGGGAGGGAGGGAGGGAGGGAAAAAAGAGGAAAGGGAAGGAGGAACCTACCGTGGCGGATGAGGAGATCGGCGAGGTATCCGCTCAGCATCGCCATGGGGATGGAGACGAGCCAGGGAACGACGTTGAACACCCAGCCCTGCGTGGGCGGCAACCGGGGATTGACAACGGAGCCTCTTGTATACCAGGCGAGGCAGTTAACATCTCGCCACCATGGCGGCCAGTCACAACAGCTCATGCATATACATACACACGAGGAGCTACACACACGCGCGAGCTGTCCTGACCACCACCGGCCCACCCGTTACAGACGGACGGGCGGGCAGACGGAGGTGACGCATCAACGCACCTCAGCCGATTTTCCCCGATTGAAAACCCTCGTCTGCGGGCACGTGACCACGGCGGCGCGTCGCACAGACAACAGGAAGGGGGAGGGCAGCCCAGAGGCCAGAGGGCCAACGTACCTTGGAGTCCTTGAAGGTCTCGTGGAAGTAGGTGGGTAACCACGACAGCATGATGTAAAAGCAGTTGTTGAGGCAGAAGTGAGCGATGATCACGGCCCTGGGGGGGGGGGGGGGGGGGGCAGGAGAGGGGACACGGAAAGAGGATGACCATGGTGGTGAGATGTTGACTACCTCGCCTGGTATGGAGGAGGTCGTGGGTTCGATCGCGACCCTGACGCCTGCTGCTGCTCTATATTTGGAGTCGGCGTGTCTCTCTTTCTATCTCATCATCATCACGGTGGCTAGGAGATGTTGACTACCTCGCCTTGTATGCAGGAGGTCGTGGGTTCGATCGCGACCCTGACGCCTGCTGCTGTATATTTGGAGTTTGCGTGTCTCTCTTTTTATCTCATCATCATCACGGTGGCTAGGAGATGTTGACTACCTCGCCTTGTATGAAGGAGGTCGTGGGTTCGATTGCGACCCTGACGCCTGCTGCTGCTCTATATTTGGAGTCGGCGTGTCTCTCTCCGCGTGGGCGCGTGGATTTCCCTCCGGGATGCTTGACGCTTTCCCCCTCCACATTTCAGAATCAACGTCGTGAGTATTTGGCCGCAGCTATTGATGTCCACGCGATAAGCCCACTTCATTGAGCTATCATTTGTGGTGGCCAGGTCGCTTCTGAAAAAGAGCTACATAGCTCAGTGGGGTCATACCTGGTCAAATAAAAAAAAATATATAAACATTTTAAAGGTCCAACGGGGTGAAAGGAGCCGTAAAGTGACGAGGTCGTTGTAGAGCTGCGAAGAGAGGTCGGAGACCGCCCATGCTCACGCACACGCACGTACCACACGCACGTACCACACGCACGTACCACACGCACGTACCACACGCACGTACCACACGCACGTACCACACGCACGTACCACACGCACGTACCACACGCACGTACCACACGCACGTACCACACGGGCGGCTTGGTGAGGATTCTCCCCCACGGCACGGGAGACTTGCCCGGGGTCGTGGGCCACAGGCTGCTGTAGAGCGACTGCATGGCGATGACGTTGCCTGCACGGGCCCGCGGGGAGACGTGCGGATGAGAAAACACGGAGAGCGAAACTGGTACATTCAAAGGGAAATCAGAGGTAGCTCTGGGAAATCCGCTTCACAGCAGCAGCTCACGTGTACCATGCACGTAGATATTCTGTAAACAAACCAAAGACAAAGATCCCCCACGCTCCACGACACGGCACACGAGGATGTGGGGGTGGTCGACATCACGCCCGACCGCGGCGACGACGATGGGCGATGGGCGGTGGGCGAGATGTTACCTACGTCGCCTGGTATACGGAGAGTCGTGGGTTCGATCCTGACCCTGACGCCTGCTGCTGTATATTTGGAGTTTGCAGTGTCTCTCTCGCAGTGGTCGCGTGGATTTTTCACCGGGTCCTCCGGTTTTCCCCCCATCCACGTTTAGAATCAACGTCACACGTTTAGAGGATTTGGCTGCCATACATTTCCACGTGATGACAAGCCCACTTCGTTGAGCCGTCATTTCTGGTGACCAGGTCTATGTGATAGCTCAGTGGAGCCTTACCTGGTAAAATAAAAGAAGTAAAATCGAACAGAACTATGGAGCGGTGGCCAAAGCGGAGAAAGCGACGCCACACGGCTGTCCACGTACGTACGTGCGCTGAACTGATTTCGCACCGTACGTAGCCAACCGTGCTAATCGGAGGTCCCGGACGAACGCGGCCGCGCGGGGAGCGACAATCGAGCAAACGGCGGTGGCCTACCGCACGACCGGATCTGACCGTTGGCGATGAATGCACAAATTTCCATCCCTGCATAACCCTCCGTCTGATCCCCTCCGCGACAAAAAGGAGGATGATGTTTGCTCTCGTCATTAAAAATGAAAAGCCACGTAAATGTAATTGTTTTCTTTTGACATTTCGCCAGAACCTTGAAGCAAATATTTGCAACGGTGATGTCATTTCATCCGTCTGTTGGGATGTGTGTGTGCATATGAGTGTGTGCATGTCTGTGTGTGTGTGCTGGCTAACAGCATTTGCTTAAGGCTATATGTGCGATCTTTGTCTTTGTGTGTGAGTGTGTGTGCGCGAATCTGCACGTATGTGCTATTGTGTGTGAGTGTGTGCGAGTTTCTTGGTGTATGGGGAGCGGTAGTGTAGCGGTTAGCGTGCTGCGCTATGAACCCGGTGACCTGGGTTCGATTCCCGCTCACGGCCAACACCAGTTACGATTATCTGGACCAGTCCTGGGCCACTGGGGAGACAAAGGCGGTCGGGCGTGATGCTGGCCACCCACCCCCTCGTGTGCCGTAGTGGCCTTCATAGGTGCTCACTAACAGCACTTGCCCCAAAAGTCTGTTAAGGCTACACGGGGGATCTTTGTCTTTTCTCTTTTGTGGTTATTGGTGTGAGTGTGTTGCGTGTCGTTCTTGGCACGAGTGTCTGCGTGTGTGCGCGGTTGTTGGTGTGCGTGCGTGTGTGGTTGTTGGTGATG
The DNA here is from genome assembly GCF_015708825.2 of Lethenteron reissneri. Classification (NCBI taxonomy): domain Eukaryota; kingdom Metazoa; phylum Chordata; class Hyperoartia; order Petromyzontiformes; family Petromyzontidae; genus Lethenteron; species Lethenteron reissneri. Next base: position 1,844,155 of record NC_083807.1, on the reverse strand, counting down.
CGTGTGTGTGCGGTTGAGGGTGGGGATCGGTAGTGCAGTGGTTAGCGCACTGCACTAGAAAAACCCGGAGACCCTCTATGATGTGTAAGCATCAGCACTGGGGAGACAAAGGTGGCCGAGTGCAGTGAGGGCAGCACCACCACCCCTTCGAAGCGCACGGTCCAGGCCTTCGAAGGCGTTGCTTGCTCCTACAGTCCCCGCGGGGCTACACGGGGGGGAGGGAACTTTATCTTTGTAGTTGTTGTGGGTCACCTCTCTTCTGGATGAGAAACCTCCACACGAGGTAGGCCCAGAGCATGGAGCTGAGTCCGGTGAGGATGAACAGAGACTCCCACCCATAGGCCTCCATCAGCAGGTACCCGATACCACCTACCACCAGTGCCCTGCATGCACACGCACCCGCACACACAGCGCGGGCATCACCACAACACCATCACCAACAGCACCACCAGCACCACCAGCACCACATCACCACCAGCACCATCATCACCATCACCACCAGCACCATCACCACCAGCACCACCATCACCATCATCACCACATCACCATCACCACCAGCACCACATTACCTAAATCACCGCCCCTGGGGAATTCCACAGCGAGAGCGAATAGACAGAAAGTGATGTGACCTTCAGTGTGGTGATTGAGAGGGTGAGTGAGCCAGTGGGTGAGTAAGTGAGCGGTTGGGTGAGTAGTGAGTGAGTCGGAGATTGAGTGTGTGAGTATGTTGTTGTGATCTGTATTGCGTTGACTGAGCGGGTATTGGAGTGAGTGAGGAGTCATCGAGTGAAGATCGCGGGGAAAGTCACCACGGCAGTAGCAGTGGAAGAGCTACAAGGAGGCAGCAGTGGATAGAGCACGGCTCACCCGAAGTGCGAGCCGGAGCAGGCGGTGCTGGCGATGAAGGCGCGCTCGCTCTCCGGCACGCGCGAGCTGAACAGGCTCGACATGGAGGGGAAGTGGACCCCTAAACAACAACAACATCAACAACAACATCAACAACATCAACAACAACAACAACAACATAAACAACAGGCTCGTCATCGAGGGGAAGTGTACTAAAAGCCTGCGTAGGTCACGCGGGTGCGTACATGTACATAAGTGTGTGTGTTTGTGTGCGTACGCGCGTGCCTGTGCGTGTGTCTGTGCGCTTGTGTGTGTGCGTGCGCGTGTGTGTGTGCGCGTGTCTGTGTGCGTGCGTGCACGTGTGTGTGCGCGTGTGTGCGTCCGCGTGTGTGTGTGTGCGCGTGTGTGTGTGCGTGCGTGCACGTGTGTGTGCGCGTGTGTGCGTCCGCGTGTGTGTGTGTGCGCGTGTGTGTGTGCGTGCGTGCACGTGTGTGTGCGCGTGTGCCGCACCCTGCAGGAAGCCCGTGCAGAAGCGGACGAAGATGAGCTGAGGCAGCGGCTGCTCGCTGAGATGCGCCACCACGGGCATCATGAGCGTGACCAGCCCCCACGAGCCCATCGACAGGCAGATCATCTTGTCTCCACCAATCCTGGACGACCGGGCGAGAGGTCGCGGTCAGGGTCAACCAGACCCAACCACAAGCACACAAGCAACCCGACTCAATGACGACATCATCAGCGCTCGCTCGACACGAGGTCCCTTCTGTAAGCAATTGCAGGGCTGCCCCCTCTCCTCTTCCCCATTGCCCTACTCCCTTCCCCCACACCCCCTCGCCCCTCCACTCTGTCCCGTCCCTGTCCTATGTCCTTGTCGTGACCCCCACGTGCCCTCTGTTACAGTCGCTCATTCCTCGGCCCTTGCACTGCCCCTGCCCAGCGAAATCACTCGCTTGTTATTCTTTGGTTCTTTCGGTAAAGTCACGTGAAAAGGAAAATAAATTAAATAATTGCATACGACGTTTCGATTGCAACACAAGCAATCATCATCAGGTACAAATGAAAGAGAAAACTAACCTAGTGAACTTAGAAATTCAATGCAATACAACACAGGGAGTCGGCTAACATAACAGTCAACAACCTACCTGGTTGATTACGTTCTTCCAGAGAGACAAAACACAGACACGGAGACACACGGACAGACACATAAGCAGAGAGAGATAACACAGAGACACACAGAGAGAGACACACACATAGGCACACAGAGAAACAACGCCTCTGTATCGAGGCCTTAAATAGAGAGAGAGGGGGGCAGAGAGAGAGAGGGGGGGGTAGAGAAATGAGCATGTCAATGAGAGATTTGGAGGTTTCGTGACTGCAGGAAATACTACAACACGAGGACACACGGAGAGAGAGAAAACACACCACATCACTCGCTTGTTCCTGCCGCTCTTAAGCTTTATTAGAGAGAGCACCTTGAGCTGCTCAAGCGCTCCAGTTAAATATAAATATAAAATAAATATAAAATAAGAAAAAAAATAATTGTGGGCGACGGTCGCTGCTCAGACTCCGACCTCCGTTGTCCAAACCCGGCGGTTTGAACCTTGCAGGCCGCCCCGGTCAATACCGCGGTGGTGTGGCATTAACCCATCGCCGTGGAGGGCTTAAGGAGGGCAACTCTGCTCACCTGTCGCTCAGGTGGCCCCCCACGATCTGGGTGAGCGCGTAGCCCCAGAAGAAGCTGCCCAGCATGGTGCCTGCCTGCGCCTTGTCCCAGCCGAAGCGGGCGCTCAGCACCACGGCGCAGACGGCCGGCGCGGCGCGCGCGCAGTACAGCAGGCAGTTCCCGCAGAACAGGACGGCCACCCACACGCGCAGCTCCTGCCTGCCACGGAGTAAAAGCGAAGTTCCCCCCGCGCCCCCGTCAGTTGAAACCACGTCGGACGCTTCCGTGACCAAGCCCCAACAGAGGGCGGATTTGGTTTTTTCTTGGGGTTAGATCTCGTAAATATCAACGATGCGTTGCTCAGCCTGACCAGGCTGGCTGTAGTAATTGCCGGCGACACGTCACGGCACTCGAGTTGTAAATGTTGTAGCGGGTTTACTCTCCAAGCACACAACCGGTGTGCTGAACTAGTGACTAATTGTCACTGTGTTCACGTGACAAACCTTATCGCCCCCCCCCCCCCCCCGCATAGCCTTAGGCGACAGTGTCGGGGCAAGTGCCGTCAAGCGAGCGCGACAAGCCACGGGGTGGGACGTCTGTGATAAAAAGAGCTTTATAGCTCATCGGATTCCTCCTGATGGGTGTGCTAGCACCCATCGTGCCAAGTACTCGTTTGAGGCTAAGTCGACCCTAGGGGAGGCCCCGGACCGGGTCAGGTCATCGCCACCAGTGTTGGTGGTGGCCACGAGCGGGAATCGAACTCGGATCGCCGGGTTCGTAGGGCAGCACACACACAGACACAAACATAACCGAGACAAAAAAAAGTCACAGATACAGGAACGTAGTTCAGGGATCACAAATCGGTCTATACGAGTCTATGGGTCTGTGTGAGTCTATGGGTCTCTATGTTAGCCTATGCATCTAGATGTGAGTCTATGGGTCTCCACGTGAGTGTACGGGTCTCTACGGAAGTCAGTGTGTCCCTACGTCTAAGTCTATCCGTCTCGACATATGTCTATGGGACTCGCTACGCTGTTGGTTCGAACCCAGGCCTATCAACGTTGCCGGCTCAGCCGTCTCTGACCTCTGCACCACCCGGCTGTGTGGCAGATTTGATCGATGAAATTTTGCATAAATTCACGACTTCGGTCTGTCTCTCTGTTCATAGATAAAATCTCGTATGGAAAACTGCTGTAAAAAAAAACTTAGGACAACATCATAGGCCTCCAGCAGCATTTTGTTTAAGTGGCAATGACCCTGGCCCGGTTTCAATTCATTCGAACCTCATCAGCAGGGTGTGGTCCCTTAAACACATGCCGCTTGGGTTGCCTCGTGTTGTGGCCTTGTGCCAAAATGCCACGTGATATGCAAATAGTTAATAAATGATCATAAATGTTGGCTGTGCCGATGGCTGGGAGACCCGGTGTGGGCGGGAGGGGTGGGGGCTAGTGGGGCGGGGACCCATAGACTCACACAAACCCATAGACTCACACAGAGACCCATAGACTCACACAGAGACCCATAGACTCACACAGGGCCCTATAGACTCACACAGAGACCCATAGCCTCACACAGAGACCCATAGACTCACACAGAGACCCATAGACTCACACAGGGCCCTATAGACTCACACAGAGACCCATAGCCTCACACAGAGACCCATA